>NW_025533852.1:300000-390563 GCF_020615455.1 Coregonus clupeaformis
ATGTACAATCTTTATTTTTCATTGACAGATAAATTAAACAGGCTTCAATTAAGTTATCCAAACATGTTCATAATTAATGACTAAAATAACTAATCTAGTTTTAAAATACAATTTAATAAACAAAAAGAATCCACCCAAACTAATGGTGAAAACTGATCATCACACCATCTCTATCTGATTCATGTTCTGTCTACTTGCTCATCCTCTCACAGTGAGAAACAATAGGATTCTTGAGAATTAAGTGATGGAATGATTTTAATCTTAGCTAGTCAGAGAACTGATGAGGATTCTCACATTTATGTATATGTCGGTGTCTTTTTAAGTGGCTCTGTTGAGAGAAACTCTTCCAACAGTCAGAGCAGGAGTAAGGCTTCTCTCCTGTGTGTATACATTGGTGTGTTTTTAAGTTGCTCTGTTGAGAGAAAATCTTCCCACAGTCAGAACAGGAGTAGGGCTTCTCTCCAGTGTTGAATGATGAACTGTCAGATCCCTTGATATTTTGCAGCTCTTCCCACAGTCAGAGCAGGGATACAGATTCTCTCCTGGGTGGATTTTTAGGTGTATTTTTAGCTTTGATAGAATTGGGAAAATCTCCTCACAATTTGGGCAGTGGTGAGACCTCTTAGCTCTGTGATCTTCTTGCTGTTGCTCTCTGGATGTATAGAATGTCTTAACACGGTCTCCTGTGTGAACAACATCAGAAGAACCAGTCAGTTGGTGTGATATACATCAATAACATTTATTTTATAAAGCCCTTTCTATATCAGCAGTTGTTACAAAGTGCTTTACAGATACCCTAACCTAACGTATCAGGTGTAAAAGAAACGCCTTAACGAGGTCCACAGAAACCAGAAGCTTCCGGTTTTCAGGCTTTACCTATCTCTCTGCCTTTTCCCTGAAACACGGATGCTTCCGGTGTTTGTTGACTCCGCTGAGGGTGCAGGTACCGAGACTAAAACTGGCTAGGAAAAACTCCCAAGAAGGAAGGAACCTAGAAAGAAACCTAGAGAGGAACCAGGCTATGAGCAGTGGCCAGTCCTCTTCTGGCTGTACTGGGTGACAAATTACTTCATATACAGTGCCTTCGGAAAATCTACACACAATACCTCATAATGACAAAGCAAATACAGTTTTTTATACATTTTTGCTAATTTATAAATACAAACTGAAGTATCACATTACATAATATTCCGGCCCTTTACTCAGTGTAACAAGGTTGCTTCCGTCCCTCTCCTCGCCCCTACCTGGGCTTGAACCAGGGACCCTCTGCACACAGACAACAGTCACCCTCGAAGCACCGTTACCCATCGCTCCACAAAAGCTGCGGCCCTTGCAAAGCAAGAGAAACAACTACTTCAAGGTCAGAGAGAGATACGTCACCGTATGAAACGCTACTAGCGCGCACCGGTAACTAGCTAGCCATTTCACACCGGTTACGTCAGTACTTTGTTGAAGCACCTTTGGCAGCGATTACAGCAGAGTCTTCTTGGGTATGACGCTACAAGCTTGGCACACCTGTATTTGGGGAGTTTCTCCCATTCTTCTCTGCAGATCCTCTCAAGCTCTGTCAGGTTGGTTTGGGAGCGTTACTGCACAGCTATTTTCAGGTCTCTCCAAGATGTTAGATCGGGTTCAAGTCCGGGCTCTGGCTGGGCCACTCAACGACATTACGAAACTTGTCCCGAAGCCACTCCTGCGTTGTTTTGGCTGGGTGCTTAGGGTCGTTGTCCTGTTGGAAGGTGAACCTTCGCCCCAGTCTGAGGTCCTGAGCGCTCTGGAGCAGGTTTTCATCAAGGATCTCTCTGTACTTTGCACTGTTCATCTTTCCCTTGATCCTGACTAGGCTCCCAGTCCCTGCTGCTGAAAAACATCCCCACAGCATAATGCTGCCAACACCATGCTTCACTGATGCTGCCAGGTTTCCTCCAGACGTGACGCTTGGCATTCAGGCCAAAGAGTTCAATCTTAGTTTCATCAGACTAGAGAATCTTGCATCTCATGGTCTGAGAGTCTTTAGGTGCCTTTTGGCAAACTCTAAGCGGGCTGTCATGTGCCTTTTACTGAGGAGTGGCTTCTGTCTGGCCTCTCTACCATAAAGGCCTGATTGGTGGAGTGCAGCAGAGATGGTTGTCCTTCTGGAAAGTTCTCCCATCTCCACAGAGGAACTCTAGAGCTCTGTCAGAGTGACCATCAGGTTCTTGGTCACGTCCCTGACCAAGGCCCTTCTCCCCCGATTGCTCAGTTTGGCCGACGGCCAGCTCTAGCAAGCGTCTTGGTGGTTCCAAACTTCTTCCATTTAAGAATGATGGAGGCCACTGTGTTGTTGGGGACCTTCAATGCTGCAGAAATGTTTTTGGTACCCTTGCCCAGATCTGTGCCTTGATACAATCCTGTCTCGGAGCTCTACGGATAATTCCTTCGAACTCATGGCTTGGTTTTTGCTCTGACATGCACTGTCAACTGTGGGACCTTATATAGACACGTGTGTGCCTTTCCAAATCATGTCCAATCAATTGAATTTACCACAGGTGGACTCCAATCAAGTTGTAGAAACATCTAAAGGATGATCAATGGAAACAGGATGCACCAGAGCTCAATTTCGAGTCTCATAGCAAAGGGTCTGAATAATTATGTAAATAAGGTATTTCTGTTTATTATAATTTTTTTCTAATAACCTGTTTTCGCTTTGTCATTATTGGTTATTGAGTGTAGATTGCTGAGGAAAACGTTTTATTTAATCAATTTTAGAATACGGCTGTAATGTAACAAAATGTGGAAAAAGTCAAGGGCTCTGAATACTTTCCGAAGGCACTGTTTATCTGGGACATGATACCCCTGGTTGGGAACCACTGGCCTGTAGAATAGTGAGTAGCCTAGACAGCTCATTTTGAAAAACGGGATTGTCTACTCCCCTTTTTAGCGTTACAAATAACAATGGAAATCAACAACTCTGTCTCTGTTGTCATATGTTTCTTTCTTGTAAGCATTTTACCATCCTGGAGTCCGACACCTTAAGGAAATATGTGGTAGAGAAGAATGTATGACAATTTAGACACTATGTTACCCTATAGTAGTTACCATCATCAAGCCTATAGTTTAGACCTATAGCTAGCTAGGCCTTGCTAACTAGTTATTGTGTTATCCAGCTAGCTATAAAAGTGCATGCTAAGATGAAACATTTGTATAACTTACCCAAGATAGACTACACCCTGTTGTTTCCAATGGGGGACTTTTATTATGAAGGCGACCCGTAAAGTCCACTGTTGTGGATATTTGTTATTGTGGCTGTTTTCACACAAAGGTGAGCCCCGCTAGCTAGCGAGTAGCGACCATAGCATAGCTATTTGTCAGCTTTAGTTTAAGTAACTTAGATAGCTACAGCAGCTAGAGTCAAGGTTAGAAAACTAGCTAGCGTGCTAGCTAATCCAAACAAAACTCAATATACTACATGGAAAGTATATTATGTACCATGTGCTATGGTAACTAGTTAGCTAGCTAGCCTGGTTGGTAGGCCTAACAATAACGCCAGCTAACGTTAGCTACCTAGCTAGGTACGTTTGCTATAGTTAGCTCGCGACAGTTGTGGCTCTGCCAAATATGTTCTAATCTGTGGCTCTGCAGTTAGCTAGCTAGCTAGCCAGCACTTTGCTAGGTAGCTAGATAGCTAACTTCCTATGCTAAATCGTCCAGCATAATTCATGTATCCCCAAAAGAAAACTAAACAAATTGCATGGAAAACTTACTTTCTCTCTCATGTCTTGAAATTTTTTGTCTCGTCTATAACACTTTTTTTTTCTTTTTTCGCGGCAATCTATCATGTCTAGATTTTGCAGACTGACCCTCTCTACCCCTGTTCTAAAGAAAATCATTTACTTTTTACTCAAAAATGTTCCCTGACACCCAAAAGTAGTCATTACATTTCGAATGCTTAGCAGGACGGGAAAATGGTCCAATTCACACAGTTACCAAGAGAACATTCCTGGTCATCCATGTCGGTGGACTTACTAAACATAAATGCTTTGTTTGTAAATTATGTCTGAGTGTTGGAGTCTGCCCCTGGCTATTAATAATGTTTAGACATTTTTTTATTGTCATTTATTTTGTTTACAATTATTTTAAATTGTGCCATCTGGTTAGCTTAATATAAGGAATGTGAAATTATTTATATTTTTACTTTTGATACTTAAGTATATTTAATAACCCTTATACTTTGAGTTTTACTCAAGTATACTACTGTGTGACTTTCACTTCAGTCATTTTCTATTAAGGTATCTTTACTTTGACAACTGGGTACTTTTTCCACCAGGGGCTATCGGTTCACTGTAATTACAATATGAACTTCATTCACTGTAATTACAAGTAAGTACCCCTCACGATAAACTTCATTATAACTAGCCAAATCATGTGTAACACCTAGTAATGACATTGTACGTATGCAGATATTACATATACTCTCTGGTGCACTAGTGTATTTATTCTCCCACTTGGATGTCACTTCCACAAGCTTTAAATTGAGGGCCAGGTTGTCAGGATGGGTAATGTACTGTATAGGTAAACATTAATTACTCCTAAAGATATACTTCATTTTAACTAGCTAAATCTCAACCAAATTAATCCAGATGGTACACTTTATTTTGTGGGCAAGTGCTAGCAACAACGTTGACTGGAGATATATTTTGAACAGTGCACATTCATGTTTAATTATATATTTATTTTCCCCCTTATTGTACCAGGTAAGTTGACTGAGAACACATTCTTATTTCCAGCTACAACCTGGGAAATAGTTACAGTGGAGAGGATGGGGGATGAATGAGCCGATTGGAAGCTAGGGATGATTAGGTGGCCATGATGGTATGAGGGCCAGATTGGGAATTCAGCCAGGACATTGGGATCTTTAGTGACCGCAGAGAGTCGGGGCACCCGTTTAAGGTCCAATCCGAAAATGGCACACAGGGCAATGTCCCCAATCACTGTCCTGGGGCACTGGGATATTTTTTTAGACCGAAGGAAAGACTGACTCCTGCTGGCCCTTCAACACCACTTCCAGCAGCATCTGGTCTCCCATCCAGGGACCGACCAGGACCAACACTGCTTAGCTTCAGAGGCTAGCTAGCAGTGGGATGCAGGGTGGTATATTGCTGGCAATTATTAATTAGAGCCTGTCGAGCATAGGCTATAATATCTCAGACACCCAGAGCATCCACAAGGGATCCCAACCTTTGTCACAGTTGTTAATGAATCGGATGCAGCTGAGAAGCAAAAAAAAAAGATGTTGAATTTAGTGGAAACCTGCCCATTTGTAACAAGCATGGTAACAAGCATTCATTGTTACACTTCTGTAATTATAGACCACAATTACTACCAGGTACATGTTATTACATTGTAACTATGTGTCGTTACAGTTAACTACAATACTTGTTTACAGTGTATTTACACATGTAATTACACTGTAATAAGGACCCGATAAAAGGAAGTGTTACCGGCATCTCTTCTTTATGTATATCCCCATCAAAATCCTTCTGTTTAAGCTAGAGATTTGTTTTTGAATGGGCTGCGTGTCAATCCACCACATCCTCTGATGTCAGCCTTCCTCATCTGCGGTGGAAGAACTACAGTGTTGTTTGTCAGACCAGGAGACTTCTGTCTGTAGCGTCCGAGAAGTTTGGCCTACACATCTAAAGGTGAGACTCACCAACAAGTTAATGTCTGTTGTTTCGCTCTCGGACGCCCACAAGTGTCTGAAGGTAGCAGGTACCAGTAAAAACATTTTTATGAAGTATATATTTAAGTACTTTAGTGCAAAAAAAAGGGGTTAAATACGGGTAAATATATATATGTTTTACTGATCTTTCTTAATCTCTCAGATATAGGACAGAAACTTCTAAACCAACTTCCCTTTGAAAATGATTAGCAATATCATCCCCCACTCACTATCACAAGGGTTAGCAAATGTCAGGGTCAATTCCATTTAAATTCCAGTCAATTCACAAAGTAACCCAAATTCCATTTCCAAATTTTCCTCATTCAAAACAAGAGAATTGGATGTCAGAATGACAGAATTCAACCTAACAATAGACTGGGTCATAATTTATGGAGGTCTAATTTAACGAGATAATTTATAGATAGATAGAATCTGCTCTTACCATGATTAACAGATTTCCCAATCTTCTCCTCCTCTTCTTCATCTTTAATGTTGACATTCAGCTCCAGTATTTGACTGCAGTCTTCCAGCTTCACTGATGCTATCTCTGGATCCTGCAGTGCAAACTGGGCTCCACTGTGTCAGGGCCGTGTAGATTGGTGTGGTGCGGAATCAAGTGCAGAAGCAGTAAATAAGTCCAACAGTCTTTACTGAAGCAATGCGAGGCAAATAATCCAAAAACAGCCAGTACGCACACAGGCGTAAAACACAAGCGCGCAAAACAGGCGCGCAAAACTCTTCTCAACCGAGAAGTAAAAAAACAAGGCAAAGGCGTACCAGAACACAGGTACGACAAAACGACACCTAACACGAAACAATAACACACAACACTACACTAACAACAAGGAAACTAAATAGGGTGCTTGATTAGACATAACACAAGACAGGTGTGGCTAACAGACAAAACTAATCAAACAGAAAACATAGAGCGGTGGCAGCTAGTACTCCGGAGACGACGACCGGCGAAACCTGCCCGAACAAGGAGGAGGAGCTGCCTCGGCGAAACCGTGACAGTCCCCCCTTGCGCGCGGCTCCAGCCGTGCGCCGACTCCCGGCCTCGGGGACGCCCAGGAGGCGCGGCGCCGGGCGCGTAGGATGACCACGATGGAATTCGGTCATCAGGGACGGATCCAGAATATCCCTCCTCGGCACCCAGCACCGCTCCTCCGGACCGTACCCCTCCCACTCCACGAGATATTGGAGACCCCCATCCGGCGTCTGGAATCCAGGATGGTCCGAACAGTGTGCGCCGGAGCCCCTCGATCTCCAACGGGGCGGAGGAGTCTCCTCAATCTCGAAGTCCTGGAGTGGACCAGCTACCACCGGCCTGAGGAGAGACACATGGAATGAGGGGTTAATATTCTTGTAATCAATAGGTAGTTCTAACCTGTAACACACCTCATTCAATCTCCTCAGGACTTTAAAAGGCCCCACAAACCGCCGACCCAGCTTCCCGGCAGGGGGCAGGCGGAGAGGTAGGTTTCTGGTTGAGAGCCAGACTCGATCTCCAGGTGCGTACACTGGCCCCTCACTGCGTCGTAGGTCGGCGCTCGTCTTTTGTCGACGTATGGCCCGCTGCAGATGGACGTGAGCAGCGTTCCACGTCTCCTCCGAGCGCCTTACCCACTCATCCACAGCGGGGGCCTCGATCTGGCTCTCATGCCATGGTGCCAGAACCGGCTGGTACCTAATACACACTGAAAAGGGGTTAGTTGGGTGGAGGAGTGGCGGAGAGAGTTCTGTGCCATCTCGGCCCAGGGCACAAATCTCGCCCACTCCTCCGGCCGGCCCTGACAATATGACCTCAGAAACCTACCCACATCCTGGTTGACTCTTTCGACCTGCCCATTGCTCTCCGGGTGGTAACCCGAGGTAAAACTCACCGAGACCCCCAAACGTTCCATAAATGCTCTCCAGACTCTGGAGGTAAACTGGGGGCCTCGATCGGACACTATATCCTCGGGTACCCCGTAATGCCGGAAGACGTGAGTAAATAGAGCCTCAGCGGTCTGTAGGGCAGTAGGAAGACCCGGCATGGGAAGGAGACGACAGGCCTTCGAGAACCGATCCACAACGACCAGGATGGTGGTATTCCCCTGAGAGGAGGGAAGATCGGTAACAAAATCCACCGATAGATGGGACCAGGGTCGCTGTGGAACGGGCAGGGGCTGTAATTTACCCCTGGGCAAATGTCTGGGTGCCTTACACTGGGCACATATTGAGCAGGAGGAGACATAAACCCTCACATCCCTGGCTAATGTTGGCCACCAGTACTTCATACTAAGGCAGTGCACCGTCCGGCCAATACCGGATGTCCAGAGGAGGGCGGCGTGTGAGCCCAATAAATCAATCGATCCCCGGACCTCGGCGGGACGTACGTCCGACCCACCGGACACTGTGGAGGACTAGGGGTCGGTGCGTAACGCCCGCTCGATCTCCGCCTCGACCTCCCACACCACCGGTGCCACCAGACACGACTCCGGTAGTATGGGAATGGACTCCACGCACCTCTCCTCCCGCGTCATACCGGCGGGACAGAGCATCTGCCTTCCCGTTCTGGGACCCAGGGATGTAAGTGATCTTAAACACAAACCGGGCGAGAAACATAGTCCATCGAGCCTGGCGAGGATTTAGTCTCCTCGCTGCCCGAATATATTCAGGTTACGGTGATCGGTCAGAATGAGGAAAGGGTGCTGAGGCCCCTCAAGCCAATGCCTCCACACCTTTAGGGCCTGAACTACAGCTAACAGCTCCCTGTCCCCCTACGTCATAATTCCGCTCCGCCGGACTAGGCTTCTTAGAATAAAAAGCACAGGGGCGGAGCTTAGGTGGTGTACCCGAGCGTTGAGATAGAACGGCCCCAATACCGGCCTCGGAAGCGTCTACCTCCACTTGAAGCGGTAAAGTGGGATCCGGATGCGCCAACACTGGAGCCGAGGTAAACAGGTCCTTCAGTTTCCCAAAAGCCCTGTCCGCCTCAGCCCGACCACTGCAAAGCGCACGGACCTCCCTTCAGAAGAGACGTAATGGGAGCTGCCACCTGTCCAAAACCCCGGATAAACCTCCGGTAGTAATTGCAAAACCCAAGAACCGCTGCACCTCTTTAACCGTCGTTGGTGTTTGCCAATTACGCACGGCGGACACTCGGTCCACCTCCATTCTCACCCCTGACGCAGACAACTGGTAACCCAAAAAGGAAACTGACTCCTGGAAGAACAGGCATTTCTCAGCCTTGACATACAGGTCATGCTCCAACAGTCTCCTCAATACCCTGCGCACCAGGGCTACATGCCTCGGCCCGAGTAGGGCTGTACACCAGAATATCATCGATGTACACCACCACTCCCTGCGCCTGCATGTCCCGGAAAATTTCATCTACAAGCGATTGGAAGACTGATGGAGCATTCATTAACCCATATGGCATGACGAGATACTCGTAATGGCCGGAGGTAGTACTAAATGCTGTCTTCCACTCATCGCCCCTTCTTAATGCGCACCAAATTATATGCGCTCCTGAGGTCCAATTTTGTGAAGAACCGTGCCCCGTGAAATGACTCTGTCATGGTCCCAATCAGCGGAAGTGGATAACTGTATTTAACAGTCACCTGATTGAGACCGCGGTAGTCAATACGACGGACGCAGACCTCCATCCTTCTTCTTCACAAAAAAGAAGCTCGAGGGCGCGGGAGAAATAGAGGTCCGTATGTATCCCTGTCTCAGAGACTCGGCAATGTAAGTCTCCATTGCCCTTTTCTCCTCCTGTGACAAAGGATACACACGGCTCCGCGAAGCGCGGCTCCTATCTGGAGGTCTATCGCACAATCCCCCTGTCTATGAGGTGGCAATCGTGCCGCTCGGGTTTTACTAAACACGAGTGCCAAATCCTCATACTCAGGAGGAATGTGCAGTGCGGTACATCTGGTTCGGACTTTCCACCGAGGTCGCCCCTATGGAAACACCCAGACATAACCCCTCACACTGAGCAGACCACCCTTTAAGAGCCTTCTCTCGCCACGAAATAGTAGGATCATGGGTAGTCAACCAGGAAGCCCCAGTACCACTGGATACGCAGGAGAGTCAATCAGATAGAGTTGAATCATCTCCTCATGACCCCCCTGCGTCATCATCCTAAGTGGCGCTGTGAGCTCCCCAATCCACCCAGATCCTAACGGACGACTATCTAAGGCATGTACGGGGAAGGGGCTTATCGACTGGAAGAAGGGGAATCCCTAACTTAACACAGAATTTACGATCTATAAAATTCCCAGCTGCGCCTGAATCGACTAGCGCCTTATGCTGGGAACGAGGTGCAACCTGTGGAAAACAAACAGGTAATGTAAAAGTGGACGACAGAAAGCTCTGGGTAAGTAGGGCGCCTACTCACCTGGGGAGACCTCCCCACTGTATGGCCTGCCATCTCCCTCCTCAGGGAACCCTCCCCAGCACCTCGCCGCGGTGTGTCCTCCGCGGCCACACTTGGTGCAGGAGACTGCTCCCCTCGGGTTCCTTCCTCTCTTAGATCTAGCGCCGGCCCCTCCGAGCTCCATCGGACTCGGCTCGGAGGTGCCGGAGGGTGGAATGGGAGGCCCCCATCTGGGGCGCCCGCGGGTCGTGAGTAGGTTGTCCAGGCGAATAGTAATGTCCACAAGCTGGTCAAAAGTTAACGTGTTGTCCCTACACGCTAACTCCCTGCGGACGTCCTCTCGAAGGCTACACCTAAAATGGTCTATGAGGGCCCTCTCATTCCACCCCGCGTCAGCCGCTAGAGTCCGGAACTCCAGTGCGAATTCTTGGCGCTCCTCATCCCCCTGTCGGAGGTGGAATAGACGTTTCCCCCGCCGCTCTACCCTCTGGTGGATGGTCAAGACCGCCCGCGGCGGGAGAACTCCGCATAGGTGACTGTGGCGGAGTCTATTCCCCTCCATTCGGCGTTAGCCCACTCCAACGCCTTGCCGGTGAGACAGGAGATGAGGCGGAACGCTCTCGTATCCCGAGGGCGCCGGGTGTATGGTGGCCAGGTAGAGCTCCACTTGCAAAAGGAAACCCTGACACCCGGCAGCGGAGCCGTCGTACGCCCTCGGGAGCGAGAGCCGAATCCCACTGGGTTCCGGTGGATGAGTAGGCAGGTTCGGTGGTGGTGATGGATCGACCGGTGGAGCTGTAGGAACACCGCTGATCTCCCAGCGCCGAAGAGTGTCCATGACGCCGTCCAACGCGTGCCCGATCCGGTTGATGCGATGTTCCTGTCCCAGGATACGATCCTCAATGCTGTCGACTTGTGCTCCTGCTGATTCCATTTGAAGGTGTGTTATTCTGTCAGGGCCGTGTAGATTGGTGTGGTGCGGAATCAAGTGCAGAAGCAGTAAATAAGTCCAACAGTCTTTACTGAAGCAATGCGAGGCAAATAATCCAAAAACAGCCAGTACGCACACAGGCGTAAAACACAAGCGCGCAAAACAGGCGCGCAAAACTCTTCTCAACCGAGAAGTAAAAAAACAAGGCAAAGGCGTACCAGAACACAGGTACGACAAAACGACACCTAACACGAAACAATAACACACAACACTACACTAACAACAAGGAAACTAAATAGGGTGCTTGATTAGACATAACACAAGACAGGTGTGGCTAACAGACAAAACTAATCAAACAGAAAACATAGAGCGGTGGCAGCTAGTACTCCGGAGACGACGACCGGCGAAACCTGCCCGAACAAGGAGGAGGAGCTGCCTCGGCCGAAACCGTGACACACTGTCACAGTCAGGACTCAATGACTGTAGGTTTGGACTCAGAGTGGAAGGAGAGGCAGGCTGGGTTTGTCCTCACTGTTAATTTCTCAACTCTGAATAGGATCCCAGTCCTAAATAGAAGTCTGAGATCAACTTCCTCCCCTGTGCATGCCACAACCCCTCCCATTGTAATGTACGTATGAACACATTTTAAACAATGGCTGCCTAAAATGCTGTGGTGCTTACTAACACAATAGGAAAGGTTGTGGTAGACGTGGGCCATCACAGGTGAGTTCACAGCTTTTACTCTGAGCATTCATATCAATGACTCACCAGCCCAAATTCATGTAGAATTTTTATTTTTCATAGGCAGATCAATTAAGTTCATTGCAGTTATCCAAATACATCTATCAATGACTAAAGTAATCAATCTAGTTTTATAAGACAGTTTAATAAACACGTAGTCATTTCAGAGTCTGCATATCATTAAACAAAAGTCGTTATGTAATTACAAATAATCCACCCAAACTAATGGTGAAAACCATCTCTATCTGATACATGTGTCTACGAGCTCATTCTCACAGAGAACTGCAGAGGGATAACTTTTTATTTTATTTATTATTATTGTTGAATATTTAAAACATACAATCTACTTGCAGTGAAGCCGCTCAATATCTACATCAGATTAGTAATCTAACAGACTCCCATCCAGAGCGACCCACAGAAGCAACCAGGGTCAATGCCCTGAGGGACAACTTGGTGTCAGATCAAAACCTATTATATGTTACAAAAATCCAGACCACTCACTTTAGCATGATACAGTATCTTATGTTATATTACATTGGCCTACGAATGTAATAGGAGTCGTAAAATATAATACGATTTGTAGGACGTATAGTATGTTAACAATTACAATTCATACAATATGTTACGAATAAGCAATACGTATGATATTTTACTTATTCCAATTTGTTGTTGTTAACGTTAATTAACATGCTAAGTAGTTGCATGCTAACCTAACATGCTAAGTACACTATATATATGTGGATACCCCTTCAAATTAGTGGATTTGGCTATTTCTGCCACACCCATTACTGACAGGTGTACAAAATCGAGCACACAGCCATGCAATCTCCATAGACAAATATTGGCAGTAGCATGGCCTGAAGAGCTCAGCAATTTTCAAAGTGGCATCGTCATAGGATGCCACCTTTCAAACAAGTCAGTTTGTCAAATTTCTGCACTGCTAGAGCTGCCCCGGTCAACTATTAAGTGCCGTTATTGTGAAGTGGAAACGTCTAGAAGCAACAACAGCTCAGCCGCGAAGTGGTAGGCCACACAAGTTTACAGAACGGGACCGCTAAGTGCCGAAGCGCGTAAAAATCGTCTGTCCTCCATTGCAACACTCACTACTGAGTTCCAAACTGCTTTTGGAAGCAATGTCAACATAATAACTGTTCGTCGGGAGCTTCACCAAAAAAGGGTTTCCATGGCCGAGCAGCCTAAGACCACCATGCGCAATGCCAAGCGTCAGCTGGAGTGATGTAAAACTTGCCGCCATTGGACTCTGAAGCAGTGGAAACGCTCTCTGGAGTGATGAATCACGCATCATCATCTGGAAGTCCGATGGACAAATCTGGGTTTGGTGGATGCCAGGCGAACGCTATCTGCCCCAATGCATAGTGCCAACTGTAAAGTTTGGTGGAGGAGGAATAATGGTCTGGGGCTGTTTTTCATGGTTCGGGCTAGGCCCCTTAGTTCCAGTGAAGGGAAATCATAACGCTACAGCATACAATGATATTCTAGACGATTCTGTGCTGCCAACTTTGTGGCAACAGTTTGGGGAAGACCCTTTCCTGTTTCAGCATGACAATGCCCCGGAGCACAAAGGTTTGTCAAGATCGGTGTGGAAGAACTTGACTGGCCTGCACAGAGCCATGACCTCAACCCCATCGAACACCTTTGGGATGAATTGGAACGCTGACTGCGAGCCAGGCCTAATCGCCCAACATCAATGCCCGACCTCACTAATGCTCTTGTGGTTGAATGGAAGCAAGTCCCTGCAGCAATGTTCCAACATCTAATGGAAAGCCTTCCCAGAAGAGTGGAGGCTGTTATAGTAGCAGAGGGGGGACCAAGTCCATTTTAATGCCCATGATTTTGGAATGAGATGTTCGACGAGCAGGTGTCCACATACTATTGGTCATGTAGTGTAGTTGCAAAGTTGCTTATTAACTAAAATGCTATAGTTGTCCGCGATGAGATTTGAACACGCAACCTTTGGGTTGCTAGACATTCATGTTATACGCAGACCTATCCACCCTGACCAACCATCCACCTTTTGTTTTTGCCTTAAAGGGACATTTCTAAATGTTTCAACTCCATGTTCATCATCTCCAGCACCACCCAAACATCAACATATGTGAAAATGGCGTGTTTCTATTGTCGTGATGTGCCTTTCATTATTGTGATGACTATTATTTACTGAATAATTACCTACCATGTTTTATTGTTACTAGATTAAATTAATCATGTAACAATTAACTCATTAGGAATATGGGGCACCACGGGAAAAGTTGTTTAACAAGTTATCGTTTCCCGAATTAACTCTAAAAATATCTAGATATCTCTTATCATTTAACAGTCATTTATTAATCATTTACCTCATATCAGTCTCATTCTGAAAGTCGTAGGCTCTTTAAGTCTGCACGAACCCGGGTCTTACTGATCATTCCGTACCACACAAATTGATTCAATTATTTATTTACTAACTAATCAAAAATGATAACACAAGATGCAAACACATACACGGTATAGGTAGGGATTAGAAAATTAATACAATGAAAACGGGTCCCTAGCGGACTAACACAATATGACACTTGTTACAAAAGATGGCGAGTTAAAGAGAGAGAGAAAAACACTTGGATACACATGGACCTACGCTCATAGTAATCCTAATAATTTACCAAGAACTGCCGCCCTTTTGGTAAGAAGTAATGCATGTATTCACGTGTTTGTCTTCGTTCTCTCTGTTGGACCCAGGTCTTCGTGGGAAGGGTCGATTGGGCCTTCTCTTTTCGGATGGCCTTTTAGATGTAAGGCTCAGATTGTCCACAAGAGGTCACAATGTCTTTCTTCTTAGTCTTCTGTTCACTTTCACTCGTTCTGGAAGTGGTCTTCTGAGGACGGCTAATCAGGCCTGTCGATGATCCCCAGTGGGGTGATGGAAGCAGTGTAGTAGACAATAGTTTGAAGAGAGTAACAGGATGGTCCCACTTAAATTCACCTTCTTAGATACAGTACTTAGAACAGCTACTCAGCCGTAACATTGATTGTTAGTGGAGGCAACTTTGTCGTCTTCACCTCGTGTCGATTTTCAGGGTCGGGACCAATATGGACAACAGCTGCAGCTTGAGGTCCGTCTTGTCTGATCTGATCATTCTTATCTCAAGTCTTTTATGCACTCTGGTAAAGAGGGGCGTTTCCGTCATACTGACACACTCTCTGAGCTCCCTCGGGCGTGGCTAGTTACGAGGCAAAAGTATTATTATCACTATGATTTTGTTATAAAGCTAAAATCACATTCCTATCTTCAGGAAAACATTGTCTTCCTCCTTGATATTTTCTACCCAAGGTAAAGGATTTAAACCTGATATCCACAGTGTAAAAGCTCTTCAAGCCACAATGTTTTCGTTCTAACGCCTTTATACAATTTTTAATGACATCAGAAAATATACATTAATTTTCCACATTCCATTTCTCATTATTCCCAATGTTTGAATGCTGAAATATATTGTTCCAATGTTCATTGTTGGATGTTGAAGTTTTTGGGTGGCAAAAGTCTCTGAAACAAAGGACATTCCTTTCACCATACTAGCCAGCCAGATTCTCCGGCACGGTTACTACTTCCTTTATGAGGTGAGAATGAAGTGATGGAGTGACTTTAATCTTAGCTGGTCTGAGACATCTGATGAGGCTTCTCTCCTTTATGTATACGTTGATGTGTTTTTAAGGTAGTCAATTGGGAGAAACTCTTCCCACAGTCAGAGCAGAAGTAAGGCTTCTCTCCTGTGTGTCTTCTCTGATGAATTTTTAACTCAGTTGATGTTGTGAAGCACTTCCCACAGTCAGAGCAGAAGTAAGGCTTCTCTCCTTTATGTATACGTTGGTGTATTTTTAAGCTGCCCTGTTGGGAGAAACTCTTCCCACAATCAGAGCAGGAGTAAGGCTTCTCTCCTGTGTGTCCTCTTTGATGAACTTTTAGCTCAGTTGAGGTTGTGAAGCACTTCCCACAGTCAGAGCAGAAGTAAGGCTTCTCTCCTTTATGTATACGTTGGTGTATTTGTAAGTTGCTCTGTTGGGAGAAACCCTTCCCACAGTCAGAGCAGGAGTAAGGCTTCTCTCCTGTATGTATTCGCTGGTGACATTCTAAGTGGATCTGTTGAGAGAAACTCTTCCCACAGTCAGAGCAGTAGTAAGGCTTATCTCCTGTGTGTGTACGTTGGTGTGTTTTAAAGTTGCTCTGTTGAGAGAAACTCTCCCCACAATCAGAGCAGTAGTATGGTTTCTCTCCAGTGTGCACTCTCTGATGAACTGTCAGAGTCCTTGATGTTATGAAACTCCTCCCACAGTCAGAGCAGAAGTAAGGCTTCTCTCCTGTGTGTGTTCTCTGATGAACTCTTAGCTCAGTTGATGTTGTGAAGCATTTTCCACAGTCAGAGCAGTAGTAAGGCTTCTCTCCAGTGTGTGTACGTTGGTGTGTTTTTAAGTTGCTCTGATGAGAAAACGCTCCCCACAATCAGAGCAGGAGTAAGGTTTCTCTCCAGTGTGCACTCTCTGATGAACTGTCAGAGCCTGTGATGTTTTTAAACTCTTCCCACAGTCAGTGCAGGAATACAGATTCTCTCCTTTGTGTATTTTTATGTGTATTTTTAGCTTTGATAGAATTGGGAAAATCTCCTCACAATGTGGGCAGGGGTGAGACCTCTTAGCTCTGTGATCTTCCAGCTGTTGCTCTCTGGATGTAGAGAATTTCTCAACATGGTCTCCTGTGTGAACAACATCAGAAGAACCAGTCAGTTGGTGTGATATACATATTACTTCATATCAGTAGGCTGTACATTACAGGGGTATAAAGATATTAGGGCTGTCCCCGACTAAAACAAATCCTGCTCGACCGAGAGTCATCGGTTCTTTCAACCAATCGATTGGTATAAATGTTAAAACGTGTATTTTTCCATATATAGACACACCCGATGTTTGAATAAAATCAACTATATGTAGGCTACTGAGCTTGTCTGATGCTTTAAGTGCTGCAATAAAAAAAATCAAGACACAAATTACTAAAGAGGGAGCCAGAGTTCAATATAGCCTAACCAGAAGAATAAAACCAGTTCCCGACACTCCTCCTCCGCCCGCTGCTGCTGCTGGCCTTCTCAGATTCTGCCGTTACCGTCCTGAAGTTGCCGGTAATAGGATACCAGCGGTCGGCAACCTTTTCCATTTGGAGTGCCAAATTATCATACCATTTCTACTGATCTGCGTGCCAGTTATGATTTTCATATGCACATTTTCGTGGAAACGTTTTTATTTCATTTATAATAAAGTCTTTATATCTGAAATCAATGTCATGTGGTTAATACAAATTATATCTAAATTAAAATTATACAATTCTAAAAGTTACTTCTATTTCCATTGCCAATATGTAAAAATAGCCTACATAAAGCCAATAAATAAAAACATTGCAGCCTGCAGGTAGAAAATATCCTGATGTCAATAAAGATTCTATGAATCACATTGGCTACACATGGCCTGTCTGCAAGGAACTTGAAACATTGCATCAACTATTAATTTGGTCTGGCCTGTGCTAGCAAACTTGCAACATTGTATAAAATATGCTGGGCCCTCAGAGTTTCCTATGCCAGTGATCTCAGGAAAGACAGACACAGCTGTAGGCTATTTTGCGCAAGGGATAAGAAGTAATCAGGTAGGCATATTTGATGACTTTTCCACAGGATCAGAGTATGACATTTCTTCCCCTTTCATGCTGAGTCGTTATCGGAAGGGAGAGAGCTGGAAAGATTTTTGAAATAGGCTACATTGAGGAACGATTGTCATTCTCACTGGATGAAAAAAACAGACTCTTTACTTTCTGTTTGAGGCGAAGAACTAATTACTTTGAGAAAGTCCACCGTGATAGTAAGTTAAGAAAATCAAATTTGGAAAGAAGTTGAGGGTGCTCAACCAACGTGAGTAGAGGTGCAACCTAAAAATGTGTAAACATCATTGGACAGGAAAAGGCGCAACACTCGCCCACCATTAAAAAATATTAGTTTTATTAAGCACGTTTAAAAGATTGACGTTTTCGGCCTTCAATGCCATTCAAACGTCAATCTTTTAAACTTGCTTAATAAAAACTTTTAAAAAGTTATGGTGAGTGAGAGTTGCGCCTTTTCCTACAGACTCATTTCATAGAACTTTAAAACACTGGCAGTTTGTCTACTTCACTTCTTTAGTCTACTCTCTGTGCTCCAGATAGCCCAGTCATTCAGGGATATGTGTTGTCAAAATTACAGAATCCAACCTATCAATAGACTGGGTCATAACATTTGGAGGTCTAACTTCTGAAGATAACTTATAGATAGAACCTGCTCTTACCATGAGAAACAGATTTCCCAATCTTCTCCTCCTCTTCTTCATCTTTAATGTTGACATTCAGCTCCAGTGTTTGACTGCAGTCTTCCAGCTTCACTGATGCCATCTCTGGATCCTGCTTAGAAAACTGGGCTCCACTGTCACAATCAGGACCCAGTGACTGTAGGTTTGGACTCAGTGTGGAAGGAGAGAGGCAGGTTGGATTTGTCCTCACTGTTGATGTTACCGGCCTCAGACTTAATCTGAGTCGTCCTGTAGTAATAAAGAGAAACGGACACAAAAATTAGTCTTGAAAGTTCTGACACTTTCTTTATTCTCAAACTATCTTAGATCAGGTAGCTAAGCATTGACAACAAACCATTCAATTCATATCACAAAGGTCACACTATAAATTAGGTTACACAACGTAAATGCACTTAACCTATTGTAAATGTCCTAAATTCATATACAATGCATTCGGAAAATATTCAGACCCCTTGACTTTTTCCACATTTTGTTACCTTACATCCTTATTGTAAAATTGATTAAATTGTTTTTTTCCCTCATCAATCTACAGACAATACCCCATAATGACAAAGCAAAAACAGCTTTGTAGAAGTTTTGGCAAATGTAAAAAATAAATAAATAAATGATATGACATTTACATACAGTGGAGAAAAAAAGTATTTAGTCAGCCACCAATTGTGCAAGTTCTCCCACTTAAAAAGACGAGAGAAGCCTGTAATTTTCATCATAGGTACACGTCAACTATGACAGACAAATTGAGATTTTATTTCCCATAAATTCACATTGTAGGATTTTTAATGAATTTATTTGCAAATTATGGTGGAAAATAAGTATTTGGTCACCTACAAACAAGCAAGATTTCTGTCTCTCACAGACCTGTAACTTCTTCTTTAAGAGGCTCCTCTGTCCTCCACTCGTTACCTGTATTAATGGCACCTGTTTGAACTTGTTATCAGTATAAAAGACACCTGTCCACAACCTCAAACAGTCACACTCCAAACTCCACTATGGCCAAGACCAAAGAGCTGTCAAACGACACCAGAAACAAAATTGTAGACCTGCACCAGGCTAGGAAGACTGAATCTGCAATAGGTAAGCAGCTTGGTTTGAAGAAATCAACTGTGGGAGAAATTATTAGGAAATGGAAGACATACAAGACCACTGATAATCTCCCTCGATCTGGGGCTCCACGCAAGATCTCACCCCGTGGGGTCAAATGATCACAAGAACGGTGAGCAAAAATCCCAGAACCACACGGGGGACCTAGTGAATGACCTGCAGAGAGCTGGGACCAAAGTAACAAAGCCTACCATCAGTAACACACTACGCCGCCAGGGACTCAAATCCTGCAGTGCAAGACGTGTCCCCCTGCTTAAGCCAGTACATGTCCAGGCCCGTCTGAAGTTTACTAGAGTGCATTTGGATGATCCAGAAAAGGATTGGGAGAATGTCATATGGTCAGATGAAACCAAAATATAACTTTTTGGTAAAAACTCAACTCGTCGTGTTTGGAGGACAAAGAATGCCGAGTTTCATCCAAAGAACACCATACCTACTGTGAAGCATGGGGGTGGAAACATCATGCTTTGGGGCTGTTTTTCTGCAAAGGGACCAGGACGACTGATCCGTGTAAAGGAAAGAATGAATGGGGCCATGTATCGTCAGATTTTGAGTGAAAACCTCCTTCCATCAGCAAGGGCATTGAAGATGAAACGTGGCTGGGTCTTTCAGCATGACAATGATCCCAAACACACCGCCCGGGCACGAAGGAGTGGCTTCGTAAGAAGCATTTCAAGGTCCTGGAGTGGCCTAGCCAGTCTCCAGATCTCAACCCCCATAGAAAATCTTTGGAGGGAGTTCAAAGTCTGTGTTGCCCAGCGACAGCCCCAAAACATCACTGCTCTAGAGGAGATCTGCATTGAGGAATGGGCCAAAATACCAGCAACAGTGT
Source organism: Coregonus clupeaformis (assembly GCF_020615455.1). Classification (NCBI taxonomy): domain Eukaryota; kingdom Metazoa; phylum Chordata; class Actinopteri; order Salmoniformes; family Salmonidae; genus Coregonus; species Coregonus clupeaformis. The sequence continues at coordinate 320,042 of NW_025533852.1, forward strand.
GTGAAAACCTTGTGAAGACTTACAGAAAACGTTTGACCTTTGTCATTGCCAACAAAGGGTATATAACAAAGTATTGAGAAACTTTTGTTATTGACCAAATACTTATTTTCCACCATAATTTGCAAATAAACCAAAAAAAATCCTACAATGTGATTTTCTGGATTTTTTTCCTCATTTTGTCTGTCATAGTTGACGTGTACCTACGATGAAAAATACAGGCCTCTCTCATCTTTTTAAGTGGGAGAACTTGCACAATTGGTGGGTGACTAAATAGTTTTTTTCCCCACTGTAAGTATTCAGACCCTTTACTCAGTACTTTGTTGAAGCACCTTTGGCAGCGATTACAGCCTCCAGTCTTCTTGGGTATGACGCTACAAGCTTGGCACACCTGTATTTGGAGAGTTTCTCCCATTCTTGTCTGAAGATCCTCTCAAGCTCTGTCAGGTTGGATGGGGAGCATCGCTGCATAGCCATTTTCAGGTCTCTCCAGAGATGTTCGATCTGGTTCAAGTCCGGGCTCTGGCTGGGCCACTCAAGGACATTCAGAGACTTGTCCCAAAGGCACTCCAGCATTGTCTTGGCTGTGAGCTTAGGGTCGCTGTTGGAAGATGAGCCTTCGCCCCAGTCTGAAGTCCTTAGTAGGTTTTCATCAAGGGTGATGCTGCCACCACCATGCTTCACTGTAAGGATGGTGCCAGGTTTCCTCCAAATGTAACACTTGGCATTAAAGCCAATGAGTTCAATCTTGGTTTCATCAGACCAGAGAATCTTGATTCTCATGGTCTGAGAGTCCTTTAGGTGCCTTTTGGCAAACTCCAAGCGGGCTGTCATGTGCCTTCTCACCCAATTGCTCAGTTTGGCGGGCGGCCAGCTCTAGGAAGAGTCACTCCTGTCTCAGAGCTCTACGGACAATTCCTTCGACCTCATGGCTTGGTTTTTGCTCTGACATGCACTATCAACAGTGGGACCTTATATATATATATTTCCAAATAATTTCCAATCAATTGAATCAAATGAATACCACAGGTGGACAACAATCAAGTTGTAGAAACATCTCAAGGATGATCAATGGAAACAAGATGCACCTGAGCTAAATTTTGAGTCTCATAGCAAAGGGTCTGAATACTTATGTAAATAAAGCATTTCTGTTTTGTATTTTCGCTTTGTCATTATGGGGTATTGTGTGTAGATTGATGAGTAAAAAAAATAATTTAATCCATTTTAGAATAAGGCTGTAACGTAACAAAATGTGGAAAAGGGAAGTGGTCTGAATACTTTCCGAATGCACTGTAAGGAATTAGCAACTGTTCTCATTCTGAGAAATAAGGTAGGCCACTTGATTTCAACATCTGAACAAAGTGGACAGGCTAACATGCTTTTCAAACAGTTGGAGACTGACAGAATGGTGTGTTCATAACAATTCATAACAATTCAACGGTTCAACCTTGTTATCTAGCAAATAGATCCAAGTTGGCTAAACTTGAAATATAAAAATTAGCTGGATAATCACTAGCACGTGGGCTTGAGAGATTGTTGATGAGACCAGTGTTCATTTTCTATAGCCTAATGCCTGCTACAAGAAGTTAGTCATTATTAATGAATGTGCATTATGCAGTGTTCAAGTTACATTATTATTATTTGTAACAAAAAAGGGCATTTCTATAGACAGACTTGAAAGCCAGATCACTGATTATTGCAAAAACAACAAAAAAGCAGGTTAAACTATTTGGATGAATTAATACAATAATTAGTGGGTCTTATGGTTGTGGATGGATCTATTTCCGAGCTGGTCATGGGTGCACTTCAGCCACGCTCAAGGTCCTAAACGATATTATAACCGCGATCGATAATAGACAGTACTGTGCAGCCGTTTTCATTGACCTGGCCAAGGCTTTCGACTCTGTCAACCACCGCATTCTTATTGGCAGACTAAATAGCCTTGGTTTGTCAAATGACTGCCTCGCCTGGTTCACCAACTACTTCTCAGATAGAGTTCAATGTGTCAAATCGGAGGGCTTGTTGTCTGGACCTATGACAGTCTCTATGGGGTGCCACAGGGTTCAATTCTTGGGCCGACTCTTTTCTCTGTGTATATCAATGGCGTCGCTCTTGCTGCTGGTGACTCTCAGATCCACCTCTACGCAGACGACACCATTTTGTATACATCTGGCCCTTCATTGGACACTGTGTTAACAAACCTCCCAAACGAGCTTCAATTCCATACAACACTCCTTCAGTAGCCTCCAACTGCTCTTAAACACTAGTAAAACTAAATGCATGCTCTTCAACCGACGCTGCTTGCACCCGCCCACCCGACTAGAATCACTACTCTCGACGGGTCTGACCTAGAGTATGTGGACAACTACAAATATCTAGGTGTCTGGTTAGACTGTAAACTCTCCTTCCAGACTCACATTAAGAATCTCCAATCCAAAGTTAAATCTAGAATCGGTTTCGTATTTTGCAACAAAGCCTCCTTCACTCATGCTGCCAAACATGCCCTCGTAAAACTGACTATCCTACCGATCCTTGACTTCGGCGATGTCATTTACAAAATTGCCTCCAACACTCTACTCAGCAAATTGGATGTAGTCTATCACAGTGCCATCCGTTTTGTCTCCAAAGCCCCATATACTACCCACCACTGTGACCTGTACGCTCTTGTTGGCTGCTCCTCACTACATATTCGTCGCCAAACCCACTGGCTCCAGGCCATCTATAAATCACTGCTAGGCAAATCCCCGCCTTATCTTAGCTCATTGATCACCATAGCAACACACACCCGTAGTCTGCGCTCCAGCGAGTATATCTCACTAGTCATCCCCAAAGCCAACACCTCCTTTGGCCGCAATTCCTTCCAGTTCTCTGCTGCAAATGACTGGAACAAATTGCAAAAATCTCTGAAGCTGGAGACACTTATCTCCCTCACTAACTTTAAGCATCAGTTGTCAGAGCACCTTACCGATCACTGCACCTGTACACAGCCCATCTGAAATTAGCCCGCCCAACTACCTCATTCCTATATTGTTATTTATTTTGCTCATTTTGTACCCCAGTATCTCTATTTGCACATCATCTCTTGCACATCTATCAGTCCAGTGTTAATACTAATTGTAATTTTTTTTGCACTATAGCCTATTTTATTGCCTTACCTCCATAACTTGCTAAATTTGCACACACTGTATATTATATGTATTTCTGTTGTATTTTTTGACTTTGTTTGTTTTGCCCCATATGTAACTCTGTATTGTTGTTTTTATCGCACTGCTTTGCTTTATCTTGGCCAGGTCGCAGTTGTAAATGAGAACTTGTTCTCAACTGGTTTACCTGGTTAAAGAAAGGTGAAATAAAAAAATAAAATAAAAATATTTAGCCTAGGTACAGTGTGGGAAAAAAGTATTTAGTCAGCCACCAATTGTGCAAGTTCTCCCACTTAAAAAGATGAGAGAGGCCTGTAATTTTCATCATAGGTACACGTCAACTATGACAGACAAATTGAGAGAAAAAATCCAGAAAATCACATTGTAGGATTTTTAATGAATTTATTTGCAAATTATGGTGGAAAATAAGTATTTGGGTCACCTACAAACAAGCAAGATTTCTGTCTCTCACAGACCTGTAACTTCTTCTTTAAGAGGCTCCTCTTTCCTCCACTCGTTACCTGTATTAATGGCACCTGTTTGAACTTGTTATCAGTATAAAAGACACCTGTCCACAACCTCAAACAGTCACACGCCAAACTCCACTATGGCCAAGACCAAAGAGCTGTCAAAGGACACCAGAAACAAAATTGTAAGCACGGACCGCGTCAATGTCTTTTGGATGTCCGTTTTTGACTTGGCCCAAACAGGCTGGGAAGACTGAATCTGCAATAGGTAAGCAGCTTGGTTTGAAGAAATCAACTGTGGGAGCAATTATTAGGAAATGGAAGACATACAAGACCACTGATAATCTCCCTCGATCTGGGGCTCCACGCAAGATCTCACCCGTGGGGTCAAAATGATCACAAGAACGGTGAGCAAAAATCCCAGAACCACACGGGGGACCTAGTAAATGACCTGCAGAGAGCTGGGACCAAAGTAACAAAGCCTACCATCAGTAACACACTACGCCGCCAGGGACTCAAATCCTGCAGTGTCAGACGTGAAAGTCCATGTTGCCCAGCGACAGCCCCAAAACATCACTGCTCTAGAGGAGATCTGCATGGAGGAATGGGCCAAAATACCAGCAACAGTGTGTGAAAACCTTGTGAAGACTTACAGAAAACGTTTGACCTGTGTCATTGCCAACAAAGGGTATATAACAAAGTATTGAGAAACTTTTGTTATTGACCAAATACTTATTTTCCACCATAATTTGCAAATAAATTCATAAAAAATCCTACAATGTGATTTTCTGGATTTTTTTTCTCATTTTGTCTGTCATAGTTGACGTGTACCTATGATGAAAATTACAGGCTTCTCTCATCTTTTTAAGTGGGAGAACTTGCACAATTGGTGGATGACTAAATACTTTTTTCCCCCACTGTATAACTTCACAAGCCCCCAATTCATTACATTGCTGACTGTTTGAAATGCAGTGTATTTTACCTTTAATTGTACAATGCTTACTTAGAGAAAAACAAAATTGAGATATCTTGAATCATCAATAAGTTTAAAAAAACTCAAGATACAGCTGTATGATTTTTATTCCATATTGCCCGGCCCTGACAGAGTACATCAGAGTAAAGTAGAGTACAATACAGTACGTTATACATTTACATTTACGTCATTTAGCAGACGCTCTTATCCAGAGCGACTTACAAATTGGTGCATTCACCCTATAGCTAGTGGGATAACCACTTTACAATTGTTTTATTTTTATAATAAAATAAAAAAAATTAGGGGGGGTAGAAGGATTACTTTATCCTATCCCAGGTATTCCTTAAAGAGGTGGGGTTTCAAATGTCTCCGGAAGGTGGTGAGTGACTCCGCTGTCCTGGCGTCGTGAGGGAGCTTGTTCCAAAATTGGGGTGCCAGAGCAGCGAACAGTTTTGACTGGGCTGAGCCCGGGAACTATGCTTCGCAGAGGAAGGAGCCAGCAGGCCAGAGGTGGATGAACGCTAATGCCCTCGTTTGGGTGTAGGGACTGATCAGAGCCTGAAGGTGCGGAGGTGCGTTCCCCTCACAGCTCCATAGGCAAGCACCATGGTCTTGTAACAGATGCGAGCTTCAACTGGAAGCCAGTGGAGTGTGCGGAGGAGCGGGGTGACGTGAGAGAACTTGGAAGGTTCAACACCAGACGGGCTGCAGCATTCTGGATGAGTTGTGGGTTTAATGCGCACAGGCAGGAGCCCAGCCAACAGCGAGTTGCAGTAATCCAGACGGGGAGATGACAAGTGCCTGGATTAGGACCTGTGCCGCTTCCTGTGTAAGGCAGGGTCGTACTCTCCGAATGTTGTAGAGCATGAACCTGCAGGATCGGGTCACCGCCTTGATGTTAGCGGAGAACGACAGGGTTTTGTCCAGGGTCACGCCAAGCTCCGTCTTGCCAAGGTTCAGCTTGAGGTGGTGATCCATCATCCATACCGATATGTCTGCCAGACATGCAGAGATGCGATTCGCCACCTGGTTATCAGAAGGGGGAAAGGAGAAGATTAGTTGTGTATCGTCAGCGTAGCAATGATAGGAGAGGCCATGTGAGGGATATGACAGAGCCAAGTGACTTGGTGTATAGCGAGAATAGGAGAGGGCCTAGAACTGAGCCCTGGGGGACACCAGTGGTGAGAGCACGTGGTGCGGAGACAGCTTCGCCACGCCACTTGGTAGGAGCGACCGGTCAGGTAGGGGCCGCAATCCAAGAGTGAGCCGCGCCGGAGATGTCCAGCTCGGAGAGGAGGATCTGATGGTTCACAGTATCAAAGGCAGCAGACAGGTCTAGAAGGACAAGAGCAGAGGAGAGAGAGTTAGCTTTAGCAGTGCGGAGAGCCTCCGTGACACAGAGAAGAGCAGTCTCAGTTGAATGACCAGTCCTGAAACCTGACTGGTTTGGATCAAGAAGGTCATTCTGAGAGAGATAGCAAGAGAGTTGGCTAAAGGCGGCACGCTCAATAGTTTTGGAAAGAAAAGAAAGAAGGGATACTGGTCTGTAGTTGTTGACATCAGTGGGATCAGTGTTGGCTTTTTTGAGAAGGGGGTGCAACTCTCGCTCTCTTGAAGACAGAAGGGACATAGCCAGCGGTCAAGGATGAGTTGATCCGCGAGGTGAGGTTGGGGAGAAGGTCACCGGAGATGGTCTGGAGAAGAGAGGAGGGGATGGGGTCAAGCGGGCAGGTTGTTGGGCGGCCTGCAGTCACAAGTCGCAAGATTTTATCTGGAGAGAGAGGGGAGAAAGAAGTCAAAGCATAGGGTAGGGCAGTGTGAGCAGGACCAGCAGTGTCATTAGACTTAACAAACAAGGATCGGATGTCGTCAACCTTATTTTCAAAGTGATTGACGAAGTCATCCACAGAGAGGGAGGAGGGGGGGGGGGGATTCAGCAGGGAGGAGAATGTGGCAAAGAGCTTCCTAGGGTTATTTAGAGTGGTAGAATTTAGAGTGGTAGAAAGTGGCCTTAGCAGCAGAAACAGATGAAGGAAATGTAGAGAGGAGGGAGTGAAAAGATGCCAGGTCCGCAGGGAGTCTAGTTTTCTTCCATTTCCGCTCAGCTGCCCGGAGTCCTGTTCTGTGAGCTCGCAATGAGTCATCAAGCCACTGTACTGTCCTCTGTACTGTTGTACTGAACTAAACTTTACTTTCTTTCCTGTACTCTGCTGTACTGTACTTTCCAATCGTGTGAAACAGTAGCTATGTTTCGAATATCTTGTCCAGTGATTCTTTTGTTGACATTTAGAAAAAGTTTGCATAGAAAATAGATCCGACAATTGCCCGCTAGGGTGTGTTTCCATTTAACTATCTTGTGTCGATAAAAACAGGAGGAGGTAATGACACATCCAGTACCCTCAAAATGATTCAGAAATCATCATTTATTCGATAAACACTGTTTCTATCCTCACAGGAGAAATGTTGACAAAAGAAAAAGCCACCTGTCAAACGATTAAAAATGTTTTTGAGCTTTAGAACATTTCTCCTATATCTGCCGTCTCCATTTAGCAACATTGCTTATGTCGAACGCACCTGGGTGAAAGGAAACCTGCTTAATGATGTCTGAGTGATTGGTTCAGATTTGGTCCGGTCTAATGTTTGGGCCAAGTCAAAAACGGACATCCAAAAGACATTGACGTCGGTCCATGCTTACTGGGGTGTATCCTATAGTGTCGGCCTGCAATGGAATTTTATGAATGCCCATCCATGTAGTAGGCCTACCATTTGGAAAACAGGCATTTGCATTGGCTTTATTAGTCCTGGTTCCGGTGACTAATCATTTTGGCTATTTAAGCTCTGAATAGGCCTATCAGCTACCCAACCTTATCAGGAGTTATCCTGAGCCTATTTGCAATGAGAATCAATGCGTTTACCCAGCGGGTAATGCAGAAGTATTTCATTTTTTGCTATGATCATCTCGTCAAAAATGTACAGAGACAAACTTGAAACCACTGATTATCATGACAATTTAGCTGACGGGGTAAAACTCCCGGACAACAGTGGATTCAGAGTCCTGAAATAGAGCTGAGACGCTAATACTTGTGTAAACTCTACATAGTTGTGTTCTGTGGGTGTCACTGAGTAGGCTGCATAGGTAAGGCTGTAGAGTGCAATATGAATGTCCAATACAAACAAAAGCCCCTCCATACTTAACCAGAACGGGGTCAATATGGAAACCGGGTCCCAAAAAAAAAAAATATAATTATTATTTTTTGGTTGGGCTTCAACCCCTGGTATCATATAAACACACATAAGACATGGAAACGTGTAGAATTGCAGGAAATTTGCTTTAAAACAGCTAAATGTTCACTCCGCCAACAAGAAGGTTGTGAACAGTTTGGGGTCGCAAGTGTGTTACTACGCCAATAAATGACAATATCCATCCGGAACTTTTCCACCTAGGAAATTTGTGTGACCGGACCTTCTCAAATAGTACTGGAGTACCCCTGTAATAGACTGACTGGGAGGGTGATTTTTCACAGTCAAAGTCCTGCAATAAGAGCTAAGACGCTAATATTTGGGGGCGGCAGGTAGCTTAGTGGGTAAGAGCGTTGTGCCAGTAACCGAAAGGTCGCTGGTTCTAATCCCCGAGCCGACTAGGTGAAAAATCTGTCGATGTGCCCTTGAGCAAGGCACTTAACCCTAATTGCTCCTGTAAGTCGCTCTGGATAAGAGCGTCTGCTAAATGACAAAAAAAATAAAAATAAAAAATAATAATAATTTGTATAAACTCTTGATAATTGTTTTCTGTGGGTGTCACCTGTTCCATGGGAGCACAATCCAACCCGTTTCATAAGTGCATATATGAATGCCCCCAATGCAATTATGTGGTATAATACCTCCACAGTGGGATTTCAACCGTTCTTTTCTGTTTATTTTCAAACTAACTATTGTAATTCATTTTTAATTAAGTAACAACATTCCAACCATGTTTGGCGTTATCTAGTCCAAATTTGACATGATTCCACTATTTTGTATCAGTTTGCATCACTTTCAACGAGGCTTTTTATTTTGAGGGTGAACTGCAAATTCCACTATTGTGGCTAATCATTATTGTGGCTAGCTTCACATCCGTAGGGACAAGCGGGTACCAGGGCTGCGTTCAGCAGGAGGACGGAGACGTTGGCCACATTCAGATAGAAATGTATTATGTAGAACAAACATGCCTCTGATTGTAAGGAATAATGTCAGTTCTATTCCGGCCATTTCTATCTGCAACTTTCCAAAACGTTTTTGTACTTAACATACCCAGGCGAAACCCACGGAAAGCCTCACAAATGAAAATGTGTGGTGGTAAAATATTTTTTATGACGTTATTCACTCACTCAGTTTGACACAAAAATTACACAAAATCTTTCCCAAACGTGATTATACCTTGACGGATTTGTTATCTAACATGTTATGACGTTCTTTCGATATTAGAGAGTTTAAACGTGCTATTACATACCTGTAGTAATAATGAGAAATGGACAGCAGCGTTCTGGCGTTTTCTTTATTATGAAGAATATTGCGCGTCAACCCGGAACTTCCTGTCTCCCCCTACCACAGTAAAACAGCGACATCTATTGGATTGATGGACTAACTACTGCTAAAACATGTAGAATATAAAAGTGAAATTGATTAGCTAGACAAATAAACCTTGGTTTTAAAAATAAAATAAAGGGGTGTCTGATTTAGTGTCTAAGTTTTTCAAACCATTACATATGCATTGTAGATGATCTCTGTGGAGGGCAAAGAAGATCATCAAGAACCTCAGCCACGGCCTGTTCACCTTGCTACCATCTAGCAGGCGGAGACAGTACAGGTCCATCAAAGCTGGGACCGAGAGAATGAAACCACTTCTATCTCCAGGCCATAAGGCTGTTAAACTGTCATCACTGATTTGATTCAGAGAATATTGGTGACTAGCAAATTGGCTTGTCCCAATGTGTAGAGGTGTTGTGACATATATTGAGTAGATAAATACAGATACTAATTTGAATGCCTTGAATTAAACAAAAGCATTATATTTACTGTAAAGATAACCCCCAACACTACAATGATTCAGTAGATCAATAAAGTTACAGTACTCTAGCAGGTCTCACAGCTGCTTATGCTGACAAAACATGTTAGTGAATAGGTCAGATTTAGCTATGTGATGCTCATTTAAACTTGCTGTCTTGTTCAGCTTCAGAAAAACTAAATATTTCACTTAAAATATGTTTTTTTGTAATTCGTTACACAAAAGAGAAGAGCTTGACCAGTACAAATTAATGTACAATCTTTATTTTTCATTGTCAGATAAAATAAACAGGCTTCAATTAAGTTATCCAAACATGTTCATAATTAATGACTAAAATAACTAATCTAGTTTTAAAATACAATTTAATAAACAAAAAGAATCCAACCAAACTAATGGTGAAAACTGATCATCACACCATCTCTATCTGATTCATGTTCTGTCTACTTGCTCATCCTCTCACAGTGAGAAACAATAGGATTCTTGAGAATTAAGTGATGGAATGATTTTAATCTTAGCTAGTCAGAGAACTGATGAGGATTCTCACATTTATGTATATGTCGGTGTCTTTTTAAGTGGAACTGTTGAGAGAAACTCTTCCAACAGTCAAAGCAGGAGTAAGGCTTCTCTCCTGTGTGTATACATTGGTGTGTTTTTAAGTTGCTCTGCTGAGAGAAAATCTTCCCACAGTCAGAACAGGGATACAGATTCTCTCCTGTGTGTATTTTTAGGTTTATTTTTAACTTTGATAGAATTGGGAAAATCTCCTCACAATGTGAGCAGTGGTGAGACCTCTTAGCTCTGTGATCTTCCTGCTGTTACTCTCTGGATGTATAGAATGTCTTAACAAGGTCTCCTGTGTGAACATCAGAAGAACCAGTCAGTTGGTGTGATATACATCAATAACATTTATTTTATAAAGCCCTTTCTACATCAGCAGTTGTCACAGAATGCTTTACAGATACCCTAACCTAATGTATCAGGCGTAAAATAAACGCCTAAACCAGGTCCACAGAAACCAGAAGCTTCCGGTTTTCAGGCTTTGCCTTCCTCTCTGCCTTTTCGCAGAAACACGGATGCTTCCGGTGTTTGTTGACTCTGCTGAGGGTGCAGGTACCGAGACTAAAACCCCAAAGAGGAAGTAATGTGGAAGCACCATGGCTAGGAAAAACTCCCTAGAAGGAAGGAACCTAGGAAGAAACCTAGAGAGGAACCAGGCTATGAGCAGTGGCCAGTCCTCTTCTGGCTGTACTGGGTGACAAATGACTTCATATACAGTGCCTTCGGAAAATCTACACAAAATACCTCATAATGACAAAGCAAATACAGGTTTTTAGAATTGTTTGCTAATTTCTAAATAAAAACTGAAGTATCACATTACATAAGTATTCCGACTTTTACTCAGTGTAACAAGGTTGCTTCTATCCCTCTCCTCGCCCCTACCTGGGCATGAACCAGGGACCCTCTGCACACAGAAAACAATCACCCTCGAAGCACCGTTACCCATCGCTCCACAAAAGCTGCGGCCCTTGCAGAGCAAGAGAAACAACTACTTCAAGGTCTCAGAGCGAGTGATGTCACCGTATGAAACGCTACTATCGCGCACCGCTAACTAGCTAGCCCTTTCACACCGGTTACGTTAGTACTCTGTTGAAGCACCTTTGGCAGCGATTACTGCATCGAGTCTTCTTGGGTATGACGCTACAAGCTTGTCACACCTGTATTTGGGGAGTTTCTCCCATTCTTCTCTGCAGATCTTCTCAAGCTCTTTCAGGTTGGTTTGGGAGTGTTGCTGCACAGCTATTTTCAGGTCTCTCCAAGATGTTCGATCGGTTTCAAGTCCGGGCTCTGGCTGGGCCACTCAAGGACATTACGAGACTTGTCCCAAAGCCACTCCTGCGTTGTTTTGGCTGGGTGCTTAGGGTCGTTGTCCTGTTGGAAGGTGAACCTTCGTCCCAGTCTGAGGTCCTGAGCGCTCTGGAGCAGGTTTTCATCAAGGATTTTTCTGTACTTTGCACTGTTCATATTTCCCTCGATCCTGAGAAGTCTCCCAGTCCCTGCCGCTGAAAAACATCCCCACAGCATGATGCTGCCACCACCATGCTTCACTGTTGGGATACTGCCAGGTTTCCTCCAGACGTGACGCTTGGCATTCAGGCCAAAGAGATCAATCTTAGTTTCATCAGAGTAGAGAATCTTGTATCTCATGGTCTGAGAGTCTTTAGGTGCCTTTTGGCAAACTCCAAGCGGGCTGTCATGTGCCTTTTACTGAGGAGTGGCTTCTGTCTGGCCAATCTACCATAAAGGCCTGATTGGTGGAGTGATGGTGCTGCAGAGATGTTTGTCCTTCTGGAATGTTCTCCCATCTCCACAGAGGAACTCTAGAGCTCTGTCAGACTGACCATCAGGTTCTTGGTCACCTCCCTGACCAAGGCCCTTCTCCCCCGATTGCTCAGTTTGGCCCGGGCGGCCAGCTCTAGCAAGCGTCTTGGTGGTTCCAAACTCCTTTCATTTAAGAATGATGGAGGTTACTGTTTTGTTGGGGACCTTCAATGCTGCAGAAATTGTTTTGGTACCCTTGCCCAGATCTGTGCCTCGATACAATCCTGTCTCGGAGCTCTACGGACAATTCCTTCGACCTCATGGCTTGGTTTTTGCTCTGACATGCACTGTCAACTGTGGGACCTTATATAGACAGGTGTGTGCCTTTCCAAATCATGTCCAATCAATTGAATTTACCACAGGTGGACTCCAATCAAGTTGTAGAAACATCTCAGGGATGATCAATGGAAACAGGATGCACCAGAGCTCAATTTCGAGTCTCATAGCAAAGGGTCTGAATACTTCTGTAAATAAGGTATTTCTGTTTATTTATTTTCTTTCCTTCTTTTTTCTAATAACCTGTTTTCACTTTGTCATTATGGGGTATTGTGTGTAGATTGCTGAGGAAAACATTTTATTTAATACATTTTAGAATACGGCTGTAACGTAACAAAATGTGGAAAAAGTCAAGGGCTCTGAATACTTTCCGAAGGCACTGTTTATCTGGGACAAGATACATGATGGGAACCACTGGCCTGTAGAATGGTGAGTAGCCTAGACAGCTCATTTAGAAAAACGGGATTGTGTTACTCCCCTTTTTAACGTTACAAATAACAATGGAAATCAACAACTCTGTCTCTGTTGTCATATGTTTCTTTCTTGTAAGCATTTTACCATCCTGGAGTCTGACACCTTAAGGAAATCTGTGGTAGAGAAGAACGTATGACAATTTAGACACTATGTTACCCTATAGTAGTTATCATCATCATGCCTATAGTTTAGGCCTTGCTAACTAAACTCAGCAAAAAAAAGAAACGTCCCTTTTTCAGGACCCGGTCTTTCAAAGATAATTAGTAAAAATCCAAATAACATCACAGATCTTCATTGTAAAGGGTTTAAACACTGTTTCCCATACTTTTTCAATTAACCATAAACAATTAATGAACATGCACCTGTGGAACGGTTGTTAAGACACTAACAGCTTACAGACGGTAGGCAATTAAGGTCACAGTTATGAAAACTTAGGACACTAAAGAGGCCTTTCTACTGACTCTGAAAAACACCAAAAAAAAGATGGCCAGGGTCCCTGCTCATCTGTGTGAACGTGCCTTAGGCATGCTGCAAGGAGGCATGAGGACTGCAGATGTGGCCAGGGCAATAAATTGCAATGTCCGTACTGTGAGATGCCTAAGACAGCGCTACAGGGAGACAGGACAGACAGCTGATCGTCCTCGCAGTGGCAGACAACGTGTAACAACACCTGCACAGGATCGATACATCCGAACATCACACCTGCGAGACAGGTACAGGATGGCAACAACTGCCAGAGTTACACCAGGAACGCACAATCCCTCCATCAGTGCTCAGACTGTCAGCAATAGGCTTAGAGAGGCTGGACTGAGGGCTTGTAGGCCTGTTGTAAGGCAGGTCCTCACCAGACATCACCGGCAACAACGTCGCCTATGGGCACAAACACAACGTCGCTGGACCAGACAGGACTGGCAAAAAGTGCTATTCACTGACGAGACGCAGTTTTGTCTCCAGGGGTGATGGTCGGATTCACGTTTATCGTCGAAGGAATGAGCGTTACACTGAGGCCTGTACTCTGGAGTGGGATCGATTTGGAGGTGGAGGGTCAGTCATGGTCTGGGGCGGTGTGTCACAGCATCATCGGACTGAGCTTGTTGTCATTGCAGGCAATCTCAACGCTGTGCGTTACAGGGAAGACATCCTCCTCCCCCATGTGGTACCCTTCCTGCAGGCTCATCCTGACATGACGCTCCAGCATGACAATGCCAGCAGCCATACTGCTTGTTCTGTGCATGATTTCCTGCAAGACAGGAATGTCAGTGTTCTGCCATGGCCAGCGAAGAGCCCAGATCTCAATCCCATTGAGAACGTCTGGGACCTGTTGGATCAAAGGCTAAGGCCATTCCCCCCAGAAATGTCTGGGAACTTGCAGGTGCTTTGGTGGAAGAGTGGGGTAACATCTCACAGCAAGAACCGGCAAATCTGGTGCAGTCCATGAGGAGATGCACTGCATGCAGCTGGTGGCCACACCAGATACTGACTGTTACTTTTGATTTTGACCCCCCCTTTGTTCAGGGACACATTATTCAATTTCTGTTAGTCACGTCTGTGGAACTTGTTCAGTTTATGTCTCAGTTGTTGAATCTTGTTATGTTAATACAAATATTTACACATGTTAAGTTTGCTGAAAATAAACGCAGTTAACAGTGAGAGGACGTTTCTTTTTTTGCTGAGTTTTTAGTTATTGTGTTATCCAGCTAGCTATAAAAGTGCATGATAACACGAAATGTTTGTATAACTAACCCAAGATAGACCACACCCTGTTGTTTTCAATGGGGGACTTTTATTATGAAGGCGAACCGAATTCCACTGTTGTGGATATTTGTTATTGTGGCTAGCTTCACACAAAGGTGAGCCCCTCTAGCTAGCGAGTAGCGACCATAGATAGCATAGCTATTTGTCAGCTTTAGGTTAGGTAACGTAGCTAGCTAGCTACAGTAGCTAGTCAAGGTTAGAAAACTAGCTAGCGTGCTAGCTAATCCAAACAAAACTCAACATACTACATGTTAAGTATATTATGTACAATGTGCTATGGTAACTAGTTAGCTAGCTAGCCTAGTTGGTAGGCCTAACAATAACGCCAGCTAACGTTTGCTACCTAGCTAGGTACGTTTGCTATAGTTAGCTAGCTACAGTTGTGGCTCTGCCAAATATGTTCTTATCTGTGGCTCTGCAGTTAGCTAGCTAGCTAGCCAACACTTTGCTAGGTAGCTAGATAGCTAACTTCCTATGCTAAATCGTCCAGCAGAATTCATGTATCCCCAAAAGAAAACTAAACAAATTGCATGGAAAACTTACTTTCTCTCTCATGTCTTGAAATGTTTTGTCTCGTCTATAACACTTTTTTTTTGTTTTTTCGCGGCAATCTATCATGTCTAGATTTTGCAGACTGACCCTCTCTACCCCTGTTCTAAAGAAAATCATTTACTTTTTACTCAAAACATTTTCCCTGACACCCAAAAGTAGTCATTACATTTCGAATGCTTAGCAGGACGGGAAAATGGTCCAATTCACACAGTTACCAAGAGAACATTCCTGGTCATCCATGTCGGTGGACTTACTAAACATAAATGCTTTGTTTGTAAATTATGTCTGAGTGTTGCAGTGTGCCCCTGGCTATTAATAATGTTTAGACATTTTTTTATTGTCATTTATTTTGTTTACAATTATTTTAAATTGTGCCATCTGGTTAGCTTAATATAAGGAATGTGAAATTATTTATATTTTTACTTTTGATACTTAAGTATATTTATAACCCTTATACTTTGAGTTTTACTCAAGTATACTACTGTGTGACTTTCACTTCAGTCATTTTCTATTAAGGTATCTTTACTTTAATATTGACAACTGGGTACTTTTTCCACCAGGGGCTATCGGTTCACTGTAATTACAAGTAAGTACCCCTCACGATAAACTTCATTATAACTAGCCAAATCATGTGTAACACCTAGTAATGACATTGTACTTTTGCAAATATTACATATACTCTGTGGTGTACTAGTGTATTTATTCTCCCGTTTGGATGTCACTTCCACAAGCTTTAAATTGAGGGCCAGGTTGTCAGGATGGGTAATGCACTGTATAGGTACACATTAATTACTCCTAAAGATATACTTCATTTTAACTAGCTAAATCCTGTGTAACAACTAGTAATTACATTGTATTTAGGCAAACATTACATGTGCTTTGAAAGTCCTCTGTAGCTCAATTGGTAGAGCATGGCGCTTGTAACGTCAGGGTAGTGGGTTCGATCCCCGGGACCATCCATACGTAAAAATGTATGCGCACAGGACTGTAAGTCGCTTTGGATAAAAGCGTCTGCTAAATGGAATATTATTATTATTATTAAAGTATTTTATTCCTCGTCTGGGATGAGACTCGTATTAGATGTGTTTTCGTAAACTCAACCAAATTAACCCAGATTGTACGCTTTATTTTGTGGGCAAGTGCTAGCAACAACGTTGACTGGAGATATATTTTGAACAGTGCACATTCATGTTTAATTATATATTTATTTTCCCCCTTATTGTACCAGGTAAGTTGACTGAGAACACATTCTTATTTACAGCAACAACCTGGGGAATAGTTACAGGGGAGAGGAGTGGGGATGAATGAGCCAATTGGCAGCTGGGGATGATAAGGTGGCCATGATGGTATGAGGGCCAGATTGGGAATTTAGCCAGGACATTGGGATCTTTAGTGACCGCAGAGAGTCGGGGCACCCGTTTAAGGTCCCATCCAAAAATGGCACACAGGGCAATGTCCCCAATCACTGTCCTGGGGCATTGGGATATTTTTTTAGACCAGAGGAAAGACTGCCTCCTGTTGGCCCTCCAACACCACTTCCAGCAGCTTCTGTTCTCCCATCTAGGGACCGACTAGGACCAACCCTGCTTAGCTTCAGAGGCTAGCTAGCAGTGGGATGCAGGGGGGTATATTGCTGGCAATTATAATTGCCTGTTGAGCATAGGCTATAATATCTCAGACACGCAGAGATTGTTAATGAATTGGATGCAGCTGAGAAGTGAAAAAAGAAGACTGTGAATTTAGTGGAGACTTGCCCATTTGTAACAAGCATGGTAACAAGCATTCATTGTTAAACTTCTGTAATTACAGACCACAATTACTACCAGGTACCTGTTGCTATTACATTGTAACTATGTGTCGTTACAGTTAACTACAATACTTGTTTACAGTGTAGCTACACTGTAATAAGGACCCCATAAAAGGAAGTGTTACCGGCATCTCTTCTTTATGTATACGTTGATGTGCTTTAAGAAACCCTAGAGCACCCCTGTGGAAATCAAATTAGCATCATAATAACAATCCCCATCAAAATCTGTCTGTTTAAGCTAGAGATGGATTTTTGCATGGGCTGCGTGTCAATCCACCGCATCCGCTGATTTCGTCCTTCCGCATCTGCGGTGGAAGAACTACAGTGTTGTTTATCAGACCAGGAGACACCGACTTCTGTCTGTAGCGTCCGAAAAGTTTGGCCTACAAGGTGAGACTCATAAACAAGTCAATATTGCTTAGGACGCCCACAAGTGTCTGAAGGTAGCAGGTACCAGTAAAAAACATTTTTTTGAAGTATATATTGAAGTACTTTAGCGCAACAAAAAGGGGTTAAATACAGGTAAATATATATAAATATATATGTTTTACTGATCTTTCTTAATTTCTCAGATATGGGACAGAAACTTCAAAACCAACTTCCCTTTGAAAATTGTTAGCAAAATCATCCCCCACTCACTATCACAAGGGTTAGCAACTGTCAGGGTAAATTCCATTTAAATTCCAGTTGACTAATTCACAAAGTAACCCAAATTCCAATTCCACATGTTCCTCATTCAAAAGAAGAGAATTGGAAGTCAGAATGACAGAATTCAAACTAACAATACACTTGGTCATAATTTATGGAGGTCTAACTT
Organism: Coregonus clupeaformis; assembly: GCF_020615455.1. Taxonomy (NCBI): domain Eukaryota; kingdom Metazoa; phylum Chordata; class Actinopteri; order Salmoniformes; family Salmonidae; genus Coregonus; species Coregonus clupeaformis. Next base: position 337,726 of record NW_025533852.1, read on the forward strand.
ATCAAGATAATTTATAGATAGATGGAGCCTGCTCTTACCATGAGAAACAGATTTCCCAATCTTCTCCTCCTCTTCTTCATCTTTAATGTTGACTTTCAGCTCCAGTGTTTGACTGCAGTCTTCCAGCTTCACTGATGCCATCTCTGGATCCTGCAGTGCAAACTGGGCTCCACTGTCACAATCAGGACCCAGTGACTGTAGGTTTGGACTCAGAGTGGAAGGAGAGAGGCAGGCTGGGCTTGTCCTCAGTGTTAATTTCTCAACTCTGAATAGGATCCCAGTCCTAAATAGAAGTCTGAGATCAACTTCCTCCCCTGTGCATGCCACACCCCCTCTCATTGTAATGTACCTATGAACACATTTTGAACAATGGCTGCCTAAAATGCTGTGGTGCTTTATATTTTATTTATTATTATTGTTGAATATTTAAAACATACAATCTACTTGCAGTGAAGCCGCTCAACATCTACATCACATTAGTAATCTAACAGACTCCCATCCAGAGCGACCCACAGAAGCAACCAGGGTCAACGCCCTGAGGGACAACTTGGTGTCAGATTAAAACCTATTATATGTTACAAAAATCCAGACCACTCACTTTAGCATGATACAGTATCTTATGTTATATTACATTGGCCTACGAATGTAATAGGAGTCGTAAAATATAATACGATTTGTAGGACGTATAGTATGTTAACAATTACAATTCATACAATATGTTACGAATAAGCAATACGTATGATATTTTACTTATTCCAATTTGTTGTTGTTAACGTTAATTAACATGCTAAGTAGTTGCATGCTAACCTAACATGCTAAGTACACAATATATATGTGGACACCCCTTCCAATGAGTGGATTCGGCTATTTCAGTCAAATCCATTACTAACAGGTGTATAAAATCGAGCACACAGCCATGCAATCTCCATAGACACATTTTTGCAGTAGCATGGCCTGAAGAGCTCAGCGACTTTCAAAGTGGCATCGTCATAGGATGCCACCTTTCCAACAAGTCAGTTTGTGAAATTTCTGCACTGCTAGAGCTGCCCCGGTCAACTATAAGTGCTGTTATTGTGAAGTGGAAACGTCTAGAAGCAACAACGGCTCAGCCATGAAGTGGTCGGCCACACAAGCTTACAGAACGGGACTGCCAAGTGCTGAAGCGCGTAAAAATCTTCTGTCCTCAGTTGCAACACTCACTACTGAGTTCCAAACTGCTTCTGGAAGCAACGTCAACATAAGAACTGTTCGTCAGGAGATTCACCAAAACAAAGGGTTTCCATGGCCGGGCAGCCTAAGACCACCATGCGCAATGCCAAGCGTCAGCTGGAGTGATGTAAAGCTTGCCACCATTGGACTCTGAAGCAGTGGAAACGTTCTCCGGAGTGATGAATCACGCCTCATCATCTGGAAGTCCGATGGACAAATCTGGGTTTGGTGGATGCCAGGCGAACGCTATCTGCCCCAATGCATAGCGCTAACTGTAAAGTTTGGTGGAGGAGGAATAATGGTCTGGGGCTGTTTTTCATGGTTCGGCCTAGGCCCCTTAGTTCCAGTGAAGGGAAATCTTACAATAACATTATAGACGATTCTGTGCTGCCAATTTTGTGCAAACAGTTTGGGGAAGACCCTTTCCTGTTTCAGCATGACAATGCCCCCGAGCACAAATAGAGGTCCATACAGAAATGGTTTGTCGAGATCGGTGTGGAAGAACTTGACTGGCCTGCACAGAGCCTTGACCTCAACCCCATAGAACACCTTTGGGTTGAATTGGAACGCTGACTGCGAGCCAGGCCTAATCGCCAAACATCAATGCCCGACCTCACTAATGCTCTTGTGGCTGAATGGAAGCAAGTCCCTGCAGCAATGTTCCAACATCTAATGGAAAGCCTTCCCAGAAGAGTGGAGGCTGTTATAGTAGCAGAGGGGGGACCAAGTCCATTTTAATGCCCATGATTTTGGAATGAGATGTTCGACGAGCAGGTGTCCACATACTATTGGTCATGTAGTGTAGTTGCAAAGTTGCTTATTAACTGAAATTCTATAGTTGTCCGCGATGAGATTTGAACATGCAACCTTTGGGTTGCTAGACATTCATGTTATATGCAGACCTATCCACCCTGACCAACCATCCACCTTTTGTTTTTGCCTTAAAGGGACATTTCTAAATGTTTCAACTCCATGTTCATCATCTCCAGCACCACCCAAACATCAACATATGTGAAAATGGCGTGTTTCTATTGTCGTGATGTGCCTTTCATTATTGTGATGACTATTATTTACTGAATAATTACCTACCATGTTTTATTGTTACTAGATTAAATTAATCATGTAACAATTAACTCATTAGGAATTTGGGGCACCACGGGAAAAGTTGTTTAATGAGTTATCGCTTCCTGAATTAACTCTAAAGAAATATGGATACCTCTCATCATTTATTAATAATTTACTTCATATCAGTCTCATTCTAAAAGTCGTAAGCTCTAAGTCTGCACGAACCCGGGACTCACTGATCATTCCATACCACACAAATGTATTCAATTATTTATTTACTAACTAATAAAAAATGATAACACAAGATGCAAACACATACACGGTATAGGTAGGGATTAGAAACTTAATACAATGAAAACGGGTCCCTAGCGGACTAACACAATATGACACTTGTTACAAAAGATGGCGAGTTAAAGAGAGAGAGAAAAACACGCTCTCTGAGCTCCCTCTGCGTGGCTAGTTACGAGGCAAAAGTATTATTATCACTATGATTTTGTTAGAAAGCTAAAATCACATTCCTATCTTCGCGAAAACATTGTCTTCCTCCTTGATATTTTCTACCCAAGGTAAAGGATTTAAACCTGATATCCACAGTGTAAAAGCTCTTCAAGTCACATTGTTTTCGTTCTAACGCCTTTATACAATGTTTAATGACATCACAAAATATACATTACTTTTCCATATTCCATTTCTCATTATTCCCAATTTTTGGATACTGAAATATATTGTTCCAATGTTCATTGTTGGATGTTGAAGTTTTTGGGCGGCAAAAGTCTCTGAAACAAAGGACATTCCTTTCACCATACTAGCCAGCCAGAGATAGATTCTCCTATCTCTAATTTATGGCAGTATTATGGTGTAAAAACCGGCACAGCCACCCCCCGTGGGTAAGAGGGTCTGGTTGTTGTTGGCCATTTACCAAGCTGATACGAGGCCTTTGAGCATCACCAAGGGAGAGTCATGACACTATGTTTTGTAGTAAAAAAAGATGGAGAAAGATAATTTCCAAAGACATTCTATAACGCTCCCTTTCCTCTCCAAAGTTCTCAGTGAGAAACAATAGGATTACAACAGTGTTACTCTTTCTTCATTTGATCAAATTCACTGTTACTACTTCCTTTATGAGGTGAGAATGAAGTGATGGAGTGACTTTAATCTTAGCTGGTCTGAGACATCTGATGAGGCTTCTCTCCTTTATGTATACGTTGATGTGTTTTTAAGGTAGTCAATTGGGAGAAACTCTTCCCACAGTCAGAGCAGAAGTAAGGCTTCTCTCCTGTGTGTCTTCTCTGATGAATTTTTAACTCAGTTGATGTTGTGAAACACTTCCCACAGTCAGAGCAGAAGAAAGGCTTCTCTCCTTTATGTATACGTTGGTGTATTTTTAAGCTGCCCTGTTGGGAGAAACTCTTCCCACAGTCAGAGCATGAGTAAGGCTTCTCTCCTGTGTGTCCTCTTTGATGAACCTTTAGCTCGGTTGATGTTGTGAAGCACTTCCCACAGTCAGAGCAGGAGTAAGGCTTCTCTCCTGTGTGTTTACGTTGGTGTATTTTTAAGCTGCTCTGTTGGGAGAAACCCTTCCCACAGTCAGAGCAGGAGTAAGGCTTCTCACCTGTGTGTATTCGCTGGTGACATTTTAAGTGGATCTGTTGAGAGAAACTCTTCCCACAGTCAGAACAGGAGTAAGGCTTATCTCCTGTGTGTATACGTTGGTGTGTTTTAAAGTTGCTCTGTTGAGAGAAACTCTCCCCACAGTCAGAGCAGTAGTAAGGTTTCTCTCCAGTGTGCACTCTCTGATGAACTGTCAGAGTCCTTGATGTTATGAAACTCCTCCCACAGTCAGAGCAGAAGTAAGGCTTCTCTCCTGTGTGTGTTCTCTGATGAACTCTTAGCTCAGTTGATGTTGTGAAGCATTTTCCACAGTCAGAGCAGTAGTAAGGTTTCTCTCCAGTGTGCACTCTCTGATGAACTGTCAGAGTCGTTGATGTTATGAAACTCCTCCCACAGTCAGAGCAGAAGTAAGGCTTCTCTCCTGTGTGTGTTCTCTGATGAACTCTTAGCTCAGTTGATGTTGTGAAGCATTTTCCACAGTCAGAGCAGTAGTAAGGCTTCTCTCCTCTGTGTATACGTTCGTGTGTTTTTAAGTTGCTCTGATGAGAGAAACGCTCCCCACAATCAGAGCAGGAGTAAGGTTTCTCTCCAGTGTGCACTCTCTGATGAACTGTCAGAGCCTGTGATGTTTTTAAACTCTTCCCACAGTCAGTGCAGGAATACAAATTATCTCCTGTGTGTATTCTTATGTGTATTTTTAGCTTTGATAGAATTGGGAAAATCTCCTCACAATGTGGGCAGTGGTGAGACCTCTTAGCTCTGTGATCTTCCAGCTGTTGCTCTCTGGATGTAGAGAATGTCTCAACATGGTCTCCTGTGTGAACGACATCAGAAAACCAGTCAGTTGGTGTGATATACATATTACTTAATATCAGTAGGCTGTCCTCGACTAAAACAAATCCTGCTCGACCGAGAGTCATCTGTTCTTTTGACCAATCGATTGGTATAAAATGTTAAAACGTGTATTTTCCCATATACAGTGGGGAGAACAAGTATTTGATACACTGCCGATTTTGCAGGTTTTCCTACTTATAAAGTATGTAGAGGTCTGTAATTTTTATCATAGGTACACTTCAACTGGGAGAGACGGAATCTAAAACAAAAATCCAGAAAATCACATTGTATGATTTTTAAGTAATTAATTTGCATTTTATTGCATGACATAAGTATTTGATACATCAGAAAAGCAGAACTTAATATTTGGTACAGAAACCTTTGTTTGCAATTACAGAGATCATACGTTTCCAGTAGGTCTTGACCAGGTTTGCACACACTGCAGCAGGGATTTTGGCCCACTCCTCCATACAGACCTTCTCCAGATCCTTCAGGTTTCGGGGCTGTCGCTAGGCAATACGGACTTTCAGCTCCCTCCAAATATTTTCTATTGGGTTCAGGTCTGGAGACTGGCTAGGCCACTCCAGCACCTTGAGATGCTTCTTACGGAGCCACTCCTTAGTTGCCCTGGCTGTGCGTTTCGGGTCGTTGTCATGCTGGAAGACCCAGCCACGACCCATCTTCAATGATCTTACTGAGGGAAATAGGTTGTTGGCCAAGATCTCGCGAAACATGGCCCCATCCATCCTCCCCTCAATACGGTGCAGTCATCCTGTCCCCTTTGCAGAAAAGCATCCCCAAAGAATGATGTTTCCACCTCCATGCTTCACGGTTGGGATGGTGTTCTTGGGGTTGTACTCATCCTTCTTCTTCCTCCAAACATGCCGAGTGGAGTTTAGACCAAAAAGCTATATTTTTGTCTCATCAGACCACATGACCTTCTCCCATTCATCCTCTGGATCATCCAGATGGTCATTGGCAAACTTCAGACGGGCCTGGACATGCGCTGGCTTGAGCAGGGGGACCTTGCGTGCGTTGCAGGATTTTAATCCATGACGGCGTAGTGTGTTACTAATGGTTTTCTTTGAGACTGTGGTCCCAGCTCTCTTCAGGTCATTGACCAGGTCCTGCCGTGTAGTTCTGGGCTGATCCCTCACCTTCCTCATGATCATTGATGCCCCACTAGGTGAGATCTTGCATGGAGCCCCAGACTGAGGGTGATTGACCGTCATTTTGAACTTCTTCCATTTTCTAATAAACAGTTGTTGCCTTCTCACCAAGCTGCTTGCCTATTGTCCTGTAGCCCATCCCAGCCTTGTGCAGGTCTACAATTTTAACCCTGATGTCCTTACACAGCTCTCTGGTCTTGGCCATTGTGGAGAGGTTGGAGTCTGTTTGATTGAGTGTGTGGACAGGTGTCTTTTATACAGGTAACGAGTTCAAACAGGTGCAGTTAATACAGGTAATAAGTGGAGAACAGGAGGGCTTCTTAAAGAAAAACTAATAGGTCTGTGAGAGCCTGAATTTTTACTGGTTGGTAGGTGATCAAATACTTATGTCATGCAATAAAATGCAAATTAATTACTTAAAAATCATACAATGTGATTTTCTGGATTTTTGTTTTAGATTCCGTCTCTCACAGTTGAAGTGTACCTATGATAAAACAATTACAGACCTCTACATGCTTTGTAAGTAGGAAAACCTGCAAGATCGGCAGTGTATCAAATACTTGTTCTCCCCACTGTATAGACACACCCTGTGTTTGAATCAAATCAACTATATGTAGGCTACTGAGCTTGACTGATGCTTTAAGTACTGCAATAAAAAAAATCAAGACAAATTACTAAAGAGAGAGCCAGAGATCAACATAGCCTAACCAGATGAATAAAACCAGTTCCCGACACTCCTCCTCCGCCCGCTGCTGCTGCTGGCCTTCTCAGATTCTGCCGTTACCGTCCTGAAGTTGCCGGTAATAGGATACCAGCGGTCGGCAACCTTTTCCATTTGGAGTGCCAAATTATCGTACCATTTCTACTGATCTGCGTGCCAGTTATGATTTTAATATGCACATTTTCGTGGAACCGTTTTTAAAAATGTATAATGGTCTTTATATCTCAAATCAACGTCATGTGGTTAATACAAATTACATCTAAATTAAAATGATACAATTCTAAAAGTTACTTCTATTTCCATTGCCAATATGTAAAAATGGCCTACTGTACATAAAGACAACAAATAAAAACATTGCAGCCTGCAGGTAGGAAATATCCTGATGAAAATAAATCTCCTATAAATCACATTGGCTACACATGGCCTGTCTGCAAGGAACTTGAAACATTGCATCAACTATTAATTTGGTCTGGCATGTGCTAGCAAACCTCCAACATTGTATAAAATATGCTGGGCCCTCAGAGTTTCCCGTGCCAGTGAGCTCAGGAAAGACAGACACAGCTGTAGGCTATTTTGCGCAAGGGATAAGAAGTAATCAGGTAGGCCTATTTCATGACTTTTCCACAGGATCAGAGTATGACATTTTTTCCCCTTTCATGCTGAGCCATTATCGGAAGGGAGAGAGCTGGAAAGATTTTTTAAATAGGCTACATTGAGGAACGATTGTCATTCTTACTGGATGTCAAAACAGACTTTGTTTACTTTCTGTTTGAGGCGAAGAAAAAATTACTTTGAGAAAGTCCACAGTGATGGTAAGTTATGACAATCAAATTTGGAAAGAAGTTGAGGGTGCTCAACCAACGTGAGTAGAGGTGCAACCTAAAAATGTGTAAACATCATTGGACAGGAAAAGGCGCAACACTCGCCCACCATTAAAAAATATTAGTTTTATTAAGCACGTTTAAAAGATTGATGCCATTCAAACGTCAATCTTTTAAACTTGCTTAATAAAAAACGTTTTAAATGTTATGGTGAGCAAGAGTTGCGCCTTTTCCTGTCCAATGAGTTAAGATAATCAGAAATAGTATCCGATCCCCAAGTGGGCAGATCCCCACGGCCTCCACAATGGATTAGTCCACTCAGACAAGTGTGCATCAGACAGGGGTCTTGTGTGCCATCCCCACAGCCTCCGCAATGGATTAGTCCACTCAGACAGGTGTGAATCAGACAGGGGTCTTCTGTGCCATACATTTGTAAAAGTTTAAGAACACCTACTCATTCAAGGGTTTTTCTTAAATGTTTACTATTTTCTACATTGTAGAATAATAGTGAAGACATCAAAACTAAGAAATAACACATATGGAATCATGTAACCCCTACCTGTCCCAGACCTGCTGTTTTCGACTCTTAATGATCGGATATGAATTGCCAACTGAGAGACCTGAGCCCTAGGACCATACGTCGGGACTGCCGGCCGTGGTGACTCCTTGCTGTCCCCAGTCCGCCTGGCCTTGCTGCTATTCCAGTTTCAACTGTTCTGCCTGCGGTTATGGAACCCCTACCTGTCCCAGACCTGCTGTTTTTAAACTCTTAATGATCGGCTATGAAAAGCCAACTGAGATTTATTCCTGATTATTATTTGACCATGCTTGTCACTTATGAACATTTTTGAACATCTTGGCATGGTTCTGTTATAATCTCCACCCGGCACAGCCAGAAGAGGACTGGCCACCCCTCATAGCCTGGTTCCTCTCTAGGTTTCTTCCTAGGTTTTGGCCTTTCTAGGGAGTTTTTCCTAGCCACCGTGCTTCTACACCTGCATCACTAGCTGTTTGGGGTTTTAGGCTGGGTTTCTGTACAGCACTTCGAGATATCAGCTGATGTATGAAGGGCTATATAAAATAAAATTGATTGATTGATTGATTGATCTTCTTTGCCCTCCACAGAGATAATCTGCAATGCATATGTAATGGATTGAAAAACTTAGACACTAAAACAGACACCCCTTTATTTATTTTTAACCAAGGTTTATTTGTCTAGCTAATCAATCTCACTTTTATATTCTACATGCTTTAGCAGTAGTTAGTCTATCAATCCAATAGATGTCGCTGACTGTTGCACTGTGATAGTGGGGGACAAGAAGTTCCGGGTTGACGCGCATCATTCTTCATAATAAAGAAAACGCCAGAACGCAGCTGTCCATTTCTCATTATTACTAGAGGTATGTAATAGCACGTTTAAACTCTCTAATATCGAAAGAACGTCATAACATGTTAGATAACAAATCCGTCAAGGTATAATCACGTTTGGGAAATGATGTAGTAACCAAAAAAGTGTTAAACAAATCAAAATATATTTTATTTTTGAGATTTGTCAAATAGCCACCCTTTGCCTTGATGACAGCTTCAAATCAAATCAAATTGTATTATTCACATGCGCCAAATACAACCTTGCAGTGAAATGCTTACTTACCAGCCCTTAACCAACAATGCAGTTTTAAGAAAGAATACCCCCCATAAAATCACAAAAAAATACAATATAAAATTATACGAAATAAAAGTAACAAATAATTAAAGAGCAGCAGTAAGAATAACAATAGCGAGACTATATACAGGGGGTACCGGTACCAAGTCAATGTGCGGGGGCACCGGTTAGTCAAGGTAATATGTAGGTAGAGTTATGAAAGTGACTATGCATAGATAATAAACAGAAAGTAGCAGGTGGGGGAATGCAAATAGTCAGGTTGCCATTTGATTAGATGTTTAGGAGACTTGGTGCTCCGGTACCGCTTGCCGTGCGGTAGCAGAGAGAACAGTGTATGACTAGGGTGGCTTGAGTCTTTGACAATTTTAGGGCCTTCCTCTGACACCGCCTGGTATAGAGGTCCTGGATGGCAGGAAGCTTGGCCTCAGTGATGTAATGGGCCGTACGCACTACCCTTGGTAGTGCCTTGCGGTCGGAGGCCGAGCAGTTGCCATACCAGGCAGTGATGCAACCAGTCAGCTTGCTCTCGATGGTGCAGCTGTAGAACCTTTTGAGGATCTGAGGACCCATGCCGAATATTTTCAGGCTCCTTAGGGGTAATAGGATTTGTTGTGCCCTCTTCATGACTGTCTTGGTGTGTTTGGACCATGTTAGTTTGTTGGTGATGTGGACACCAAGGAACTTGAAGCTCTCAATCTGCTCCGCTACAGCCCCGTCGATGAGAATGGGGGAATGCTCGGTCCTCTTTTTTTTCTTGTAGTCCACAATCATCTCTTTTGTCTTGATCACGTTGAGGGAGAGGTCGTTATCCTGGCACCACACGGCCAGGTCTCTGACCTCCTCCCTATAGGCTGTCTCGTCGTTGTCGGTGATCAGGCCAACCACTGTTGTGTCATCGGCAAACTTAATGATGGTGTTGGAGTCGTGCCTGGCCATGCAGTCATGAGTGAACAGGGAGTACAGGAGGGGACTGAGCACGCACCCCTGAGGATCAGCGTGGCGGATGTGTTGTTACCTACCCTTACCACCTGGCGGCGGCCCGTCAGGAAGTCCAGGATCCAGTTGCAGAGGGAGGTGTTTAGTCCCAGGGTCCTTAGCGTAGTGATGAGCTTTGAGGGCACTATGGTGTTGAACGCTGAGCTGTAGTCAATGAATAGCATTCTCACATAGGTGTGAAAGGGCAGTGTGGAGCGTAATAGAGATTGCATCATCTGTGGATCTGTTGGGGCGGTATGCAAATTGGAGTGGGTCGAGGGTTTCTGGGATTATGTTGTTGATGTGAGCTATGACCAGCCTTTCAAAGCACTTAATGGCTACAGACGTGAGTGCTACGGGTCGGTAGTCATTTAGGCAGGTTACCTTAGTGTTCTTGGGCACAGGGACTATGGTGGTCTGCTTGAAACATGTTGGTATTACAGACTCAGACAGGGAGAGGTTGAAAATGTCAGTGAAGACACTTGCCAGTTGGTCAGCGCATGCTCGGATTACACGTCCTGGTAATGCGTTTGTTGACTTGTTTAAAGGTCTTACTCCATCGGCTACGGAGAGCGTGATCACACAGTCGTCCGGAACAGCTGATGCTCTCATGCATGTTTCAGTGTTACTTGCCTCGAAGCGAGCATAGAAGCAATTTAGCTCGTCTGGTAGTCTCGTGTCACTGGGCAGCTCACGGCTGTGCTTCCATTTCTAGTCTATAATAGTTTGCAAGCCCTGCCACATCTGACGAGCGTCGGAGCCGGTGTAGTATGATTCGATCTTAGTCCTGTATTGACGCTTTGCCTGTTTGATGGTTCATCGGAGGGCATAGCGGGATTTCTTATCAGCTTCCGGGTTAGAGTCCTGCTCCTTGAAAGCGGCAGCTCTACCCTTTAGCTCAGTGCGGATGTTGCCTGTAATCCATGGCTTCTGGTTGGGGTATGTACGTACAGTCACTGTGGGGACGACGTCATCGATGCACTTATTGATGAAGCCAGTGACTGATGTGGTGTACTCCTCAATGCCATCAGAAGAATCCCGGAACATATTCCAGTCTGTGCTAGCAAAACAGTCCTGTAGCTTAGCATCTGCTTCATCTGACCACTATTTTATTGATCGAGTCACTGGTGATTCCTGCTTTAGTTTTTGCTTGTAAGCAGGAATCAGGAGGATATCATTATGGTCAGATTTGCCAAATGGCATTCTCTCAACCAGCTTCATGAGGTAGTCACCTGGAATGCATTTCAATTAACAGGTGTGCCTTCTTAAAAGTTAATTTGTGGAATTAATGCATTTGAGCCAATCAGTTCTGTTGTGACAAGGTATACAGAAGATAGCCCTATTTGGTAAAAGACCAAGTCCATATTATGGCAAGAACAGCTCAAATAAGCAAATAGAAACGCCAGTCCATCATTACTTTAAGACATGAAGGTCAGTCAATACTGACAATTTCAAGAAGTTTCTTTAAGTGCAGTCGCAAAAACCATCAAGCACTATGATGAAACTGGCTCTCATGAGGACCGCCACAGGAATGGAAGACCCAGAGTTACCTCTGCTGCAGAGGATAAGTTCATTAGAGTTACCAGCCTCAGAAATTGCAGCCCAAATAAATGATTCACAGAGTTCAAGTAACAGACACATCTCAACATCAACTGTTCAGAGGAGACTGTGTGAATCAGGCCTTCGTGGTCAATTTGCTGCAAAGAAACCACTACTAAAGGACACCAATAAGAAGAAAAGACTTGCTTCCGCCAAGAAACACGAACAATGGACATTAGACCGGTGGAAATTTGTCCTCTGGTCTGGAGTCCAAATTGGTGTTCTGGTTCCAACCGCCATGTCTTTGTGAGATGCGGTGTGGGTGAACGGATGATCTCCTCATGTGTATTTCCCACCGTAAAGCATGGAGGAGGAGGTGTTATGGTGTGGGGGTGCTTTGCTGGTGACACTGTAATTTATTTAGAATTCAAAGCACACTTAACCAGCATGGCTACCACAGCATTCTGCAGCGATACGCCATCCCATCTGGTTTGGGCTTAGTGGGACTATCATTTGTTTTGTTTTTTTTGAAAACTCTGTTTATTAAGTTTTACACACACACAGACAAGACAAAGCAATATAAATAATATACTCAACTAGAAAAAATACAAATAATACATATAAAAAAAAATAACTTTAAAGATACCATACTTTAGACAAGTTAAACACACCAGGCAGAAGGCTACAAAAGGTTAAAGGGCAATCTATAGTATAGGGACAGAGCAAACACCTCACCATTGTTCCTGTAAACAGTCAAGGGATGGGGTGGAGAAATGCAACCACTCACAGACAGTCAAGGCCACAGACCAACCATCCACTGGACCAAAAATAAAAAGTTTACAATGCTTTAAAATAAAAAATGAATATTAATAATTTTATGTAGGCGTGAACAGAATTAAAAAATAAAAATAACTGGGAAAAACAAGCTCACACCTTAGTCTCTGCCCGGGCAAGATGAACAAGGCATCCGCAGATCACAATCAATAAGCACATCAACCTTAATGCCCCCACCCCCACCCCAGAAAAAAAACACAGAGAAATGCTCATCCAACCCCTAAGTCACAGGGGGTCAAATACAGACTTATTTTGGTTTTAATAGGAATGCCATCAGAGGATGGACTGTTTAAAGTAAGACCGGAATGGAGCCCAAGCCTCATTAAACAGTTTGGGGTTCCCACGTGAATTGAATTGAATTTTTTTCTAGTTTCAGAGAGCACAACACATCTCTCACCCAATATTTATAAGATGGGGGAGCTGCCATCTTCCAGTTCTGTAGTATTAGCCGTCTAGCTAAAAGAGTTGTATAAGCAACAGTGTCCGACTGGATTCTTGACAGGGGGGTGCTTATGGGCAGTACTCCAAAAAGGGCTGTAAGGGGAGAGGGATCTATAACAGTGTTATATATATCAGAGAAACATTTAAATATTAATTCCCAGAAACCTGACAGTTTATGACAGCCCCAGAACATATGCAACAGTGTGGCCGGATCAATTTTACATCTGACACAGGTAGGATCAAAATCAGAGAATATTCTTCCAAGTCTGGCCCCAGACCAGTGGATACGGTGAACCACCTTGAATTGAATGAGGCTGTGTCTAGTGCTAAAAGAGGACGAATGCACCCTGCGCAGCACAGATTCCCAGGTGTCTTCCCCAAGTTCCTCCCCCAAATCCTTTTCCCATCGAGTCTTTAAAGGCACCAAAGAAGGGTTCTGTAAGTCATGAATGATTGCATATACATCTGAAATTGCGCCCTAGGAAGCTTGTTCAGCTCCAGGATGCTCTCTATAGCTGTATTCACAGGCCTATGGGGAAATTCAGGTGTGTTAGCTCTGACAAAGTTCCTAGTCTGGAGATAGCGGAAAAAGTGGGATTGGGGGAGGTTGAACCTTTCCTGTAGCTGAGCAAAAGAGGCAAATGTATCATCAAAGAATAATTGGGCTAGTGAGGAGAGGCCTAATGAGTGCCAGATGTCAAAAGCCCCATCATTCAAAGATGGAGGAAATAAAATGTTCTGATTGATTGGGCCTGATAGAGAAAAGCCTCGGAGGCCAAAGGCTAAGCGGAACTGATTCCAAATTTTAAGAGACTGCTTTACAATTGGGTTGACACACCTTTTGCCTAGGGACACTGGGAGAGACGAGCACAACACAGAAGAAAGTGCAGCAGGTTTACACGATTCAGACTCCATCTGGACCCAGATTGGTCTAGGGCCAGTAGGATCAGTCTGCAGCCAGTACAGAAGGGCTCTGAAATTTGCAGCCCAATAGTATGTCTGAAAATTTGGTGAGCTAAACCCCCAATGACTTAGGCTTCTGTAAATGTTTTCTACCAATCCGTGGTACCTTGCCATCCCAAATAAAATGCATGAATGTTTGATCCAGTGAAAAAAAAAAAGATTTTGGAATAAAAATGGGTAGACATTGAAATAAATATAGACATTTGGGCAACACACTCATTTTAATGACATTAATCCTTCCGATAAGAGAAAGAGGTAGCGCATTCCAAAAAGCAAAAGATTGTTTCAAACTGTCTGTTAGAGCAACCAAGTTTTCCTGAAACAGATTTGAATATTTCCTTGTCACTTTAACTCCCAAGTAGGTGAATTGATCCCGGACAATCCTAAACTGAGAACTTGTAAAAGAGCACTTTAAAGCAGCCTTGTTTACAGGAAAAAAGCTCACTCTTGCCTAGATTCAGCTTGTACCCGAGATTGATCCAAACCTTTTAAGAACAGATAAGGCACGTGGCAATGAGGTATCAGGGTTAGAGATAAACAAAAGGAGGTCATCCGCATATAGCGAGACTTTCTGCTCTGAGCCCGTCCGGATTATTCCTTGAATAGCATCATTAGAGCGTAATGCAATGGCGAGAGGTTCGATTGCCAAAGCAAACAACAAGGGGGAGAGTGGACAGCCCTGTCTGGATCCGCGGTGCAAGGGAAAATAGTCAGAGGACAAGTTGTTAGTCCGTACCGAAGCCATGGGGGAAAAATAAAGAATCTTTATCCACGCAATGAATTTGGGGCCAAAGCCAAATCTATAAAGGGTGGCTGTTAGGTAATCCCACTCAACGCGGTCAAACGCTTTTTCTGCATCAAGTGAGACCACCACCTCTGGGTCCTCCGACGCAGGGGAGTACAGTATATTCATAAGGCGCCTAATATTGAAAAACAAATGCCTATTTCTCACAAAGCCAGTCTGGTCAGAGTGTATTACTTGATGCATGAGCCTTCCATACGGATGGCTAAAAGCTTGGCTAGGATTTTGTAATCACAGTTTAAAGCTTGAGATTGGGCGATAGGATCCACATTCCAGGGGGTCTTTGTTTTTCTTTAATAGTAATGAAATTGAAGCCTGATAAAGACTAGGCGGTAGCTTTGAGGTATTAAGGCACTCTGCAAATAGTCGAGACAAGAATGGGCAAAGCAGACCAGAAAACGTCCTGTAAATTCGGTTGGAAAACCATCCCGGACCCGGTGATTTACCGCTTTTCATTGCGGACACTGCTGTTGCAATCCCCTCAGGTGTAAATTCTTCTTCTAGATAGTCATGGGTGTCTGTATCAATTGAAGGCATATTCAGGCCATTAAAGAAGGAATCAATCAGCAAAGGGTCTTGAGGGGGATTCAGAGGTGTATAGCGCAGAATAAAATTGTTTGAATTGATCATTGATCTCTTTATGTATAACTGTGGTGGCACCAGACGGGGTCCTTATTTGTGGGATTAAACGTGAGGCCTCAGATTTATGGATCTGATGTGCAAGGAGTTTACTGGCCTTGTCGCCTTGTTCATACACTCTGTACCGAGCTCGCAAGAGTAACTGTTCAGCTTGCCTGGTAGAAAGCTCATCAAATTCAGATTGGAGTAGTTGGCGCTCTTTATGCAGATCAGAGGAAGGAACCGTGGCATACTTCTCATCCAATGTGGCTATGGATTCGCTCAGGTCCCGAAGTCGCTGAGAACGAACTCTGTTTTGGTTGGCTGTATAAGAAATAATTTGGCCACGTAGGTATGCTTTGAGAGACTCCCATATGGTAGAGCAGGACATACCTGGTGTTGAATTAGTTTCTAGGGAATAAGGTGATTTCAGAAGAAATGAAATTGACAAACTCCTTATCTGAGAGTAAAATGGGGTTAAGACGCCATTGATAACACATAGGAGGTCGCTGGGGAAACTCTAGTTCAAGCACTAATGGTGAATGGTCCGAAATAACAATACTCTTGTAAGTACACTGCCGAAGGTTAGGCAAAAGTTTTTTTGTCCAAAAATAAGTAATCAATCCGGGAGTATGTTTGATGAACATGAGAATAAAAGGAATACTGTCTATCTGTAGGATGTAGGAAACGCCAGGCCTCAAACATGGCATATTTCTGAAGAAAGGCTTGAATAAGTAGGGCACATTTAGATGGGCCTGTAGTTGTTCGTGAGGACTTGTCAAGAACTGGGGACATTTTGCAGTTGAAATCCCCCCCTAAAATCAATAAATGAGAATCTAAATTGGGTATAGCAGACAAAAAGGAAGAAATGAAACTTGTGTCATCCCAATTGGGAGCATAAACACTAGCCAAAACAAGAGGGGTAGAAAACAGTTTACCGGTTACTATGACGTATCGTCCCTTAGGATCAGCGATAACCTCAGAAGCTACAAAGGGAGTGGCTTTATCAACTAAAATGGCAGCCCCTCTTGATTTACTATGAAAGTTAGAGTGGAACACTTGACCAACCCAGTCCCTACGCATCCTAAAGTGCTCACCAGTCCTCAAGTGAGTCTCTTGTAGAAATGCAACATTTGCATTCAAACCCTTTAAGTGTGTCAACACCCTCTTACGCTTCACTGGGTTATTAACCCCTTTGGTGTTCCACAAATGTACTTGATCGCATTGTTTTGGCCCCTCTGGGCATTCCCGTTATACAACCCTGTCATTAGAGCATAGAATGGAAAAGCAATGAGCGCCCAGAAACCCCAGAATAACTTGTCTCAGAGTAATAATGTACGGTGGTAGATGTTTGAGAAAAAAGTACCGAAAAAAACAAAAAAGACAGAATGACAACATTAGAACTGAACAATTCAACCCCTCCCCCACCCCCTCCCCCCATCCCAGACAGTACCTCCCCAAACGAGGTACAAGCCTAAATAGAGCATGTTCTCTTCGCACAGTATGTCTGTGAGAGTGCGGTCTTAAACCTAAACCCACAGTCCCGCTCTTTAAAGTCGTGTTTGTTAGTGGATCAAACAGCAAAAAGAGATAATCATTTTTTAAATAAAAGAAATTAAGGTGAATCCCTTGTGCAGACGAAATTACAAAAGCACCACTTGTAGATGTATATAATTATATTCCCAGTCTTATAACAGGCATTTGAGAGAGAAAATAAAGAAAATAAATAGAATGTATAAAGGCTCTCAGCCGAAAACCTAATTTGAAGTAAGGAAATCGTAGTAAGACAATCAAAAATGATAATCATTATTATTATTATAATAGTTGTCTAGTTGAATGCTGAGACAGCTTACAACCAAGACCAAAAAACTACGTGTGCGCAACGTTGAACGCTTGCTGGGCATAAATGACGCTCAGAACTTTAAAATTTAAGTGAAGACCCCAAAAAAACGTGTTGCCTCGGGAAGCATTTACTGTTTACTGGGTCAATGCAAACGGATGCAGTAAGCAAATAACCAAGAATATTTTGAGTCACTGAGACACTATGTAAACAAACTGAATAGGTGAGCAAGACAGCCTAGAAAACACAGGAGTATAGTAAGACCGCAATACAATGAAATTAAAATGACTGAATGCTTGTAAGGCAAGCACACTAGATGATCAAAACATTAGATCACATCAAATAAGCCTGAATGGGTACGCCAACCCCCAACTATACAAAATTAGCATGTTGTAGCTAAACATAATTGTACCACAGGTGGGTTACTTACTATCCACAGTTCGCTAGCAACAGTTGCTGAACTATGAGCAAGTTCAAGACTTCTTGATGTGACGTTGAATGTGAGAGAGAGCCTCATCCGAGATTCAAATGTGTAGTCTTTACCATCATGAGATAGCAATAAACGGGCGGGAATCGCAGTCCGTATTTCACACCTGGATGGTCCCGAAGTAGTCGTTTGGCCTGTCCGGAAAGCTGCGCGCTGCCTGGAAACAGTGGGGGAGTAGTCCTGGTAGATGGAGAAGCTCTGTCCTTGAAAGCTCAGAGTGGTATTGCGGGCTCGTCGAAGAATCTCCATCTTCTCATGGAAAAAGTGCACTCGAAGAATTATGTCACGGGGCCTCTCCCCATCCCGGGGCTTTGGGCGCAGCGACCGGTGGGCACGATCAATCAGGGGCTTTTCATCTAAGGCTAGAACATCTTTCAGCAGCCCAGAAACGAAATCCGTGGCGCGAGGCATTTCCGCTGACTCTGGGACTGATACAAGTCTCAGGTTATTGCGGCGAGAGAATCCCTCCAAACTTACACAGCTCTCCTTCACCTTTTCAAATCCGCAGCTAGGCGTTTCACGTCAGCCTCCAGGGATGTAGTTAAGTCGGAAACATTTGTAGCGAAGGTCTCCAGTGCTGCAATCGTTGTAGTGTGCGACTCCATTGTTGTTTTGAGTGATGCGATTGCCGGCACCGTCTCGTTCCGCAGGATGGTTAGATCTGCTTTTAAAGTATCAGAAACCTCCTTTATTCGGGCCTCAATCGTAGCAACCACCTCCGTTTTCATTTCAACTATCTCAGAGCGTAGTAGTTTGATGGCCTCGAGAATGTTCACTTCAGCGCCGCCAGGCTAGCCGCCCCCGGGTAGAGTATCAGTCCCCGGTCGTCAGGCTCAGGGGAGGGCGGTGATGAGAGTGTGTCTTGTAGGCCGGGTTTTCTCAAAGTCATGCTTTTGGCCTTATGTTTCGTCGACATGCTGATATTTGGAAGTAAAGTAGTCTTGGTTTTTACGAGAAGGGATCACCAAAATAATATATGAAAATAAATACGGTTTTGCTGCAAAATTCACATAAACTTTAAAAATACCACGGGAGCAAACGGAAAACACGTCAGTCGCACATGGCGTCCCTCCAATCCCCCTATCATTTGTTTTTCATCAGGACAATGACCCAACACACCTCCAGAGTGATGGAGTGCTGCATCAGATGACCTGGCCTCCACAATCCCCTGACCTTAACCAAATTGAGATGGTTTGGGATGATTCGGACCGCAGAGTGAAGGATAAGCAGTCAATAAGTGCTCAGCATATGTGGGAACTCCTTCAAGACTGTTGGAAAAGCATTCCAGGTGAAACTGGTTGAGAGAATGCCAAGAGTGTGCAAAGCTATCATCAAGGCGAATGGTGGCTATTTGAAGAATCTCAAATATAAAATATATTTTAATTTGTTTAACACTTTTTTGGTTACCACATGATTCCATATGTGTTTTTTAATAGTTTTGATGTTGTTAAATATTATTCTACCATGTAGAAAATTGTAAAAATAAAGAAAAACCCTTGAATAAGTAGGTGTTCTAAAACTTATGACCGGTAGTATATATATTTGCCAGTGCTCAACTAAAGAAAGCTTGGTCGACCAACAGCCTATCGACCAAAAAATCAACCAGTCGACTAAATGGGGTCAGCCCTAGAAGCAATTCAACAGCAAAAGGCAAAATGGGGCGGAAATTATAAGCCACATCATCCTCCACTCACTATCACAAGGGTTAGTAACTACACAGACTCATTTCATAGAACATTAAAACACTGGCAGTTTTTCTACTTCACTTTTTAGTCTAATCTCTGAGTGCTCCAGATAGCCCAGTCGTTCAGGGATATGTGCTGTCAAATTTACACAATTCAATAGACTGGGTCATTACATATGGAGGTCCAACTTCTGAAGATAACTTATAGATAGAACCTGCTCTTACCATGAGAAACAGATTTCCCAATCTTCTCCTCCTCTTCTTCATCTTTAATGTTGACATTCAGCTCCAGTGTTTGACTGCAGTCTTCCAGCTTCACTGATGCCATCTCTGGTTCCTGCAGTGCAAACTGGGCTACACTGTCACAATCAGGACCCAGTGACTGTAGGTTTGGACCCAGTGTGGAAGGAGAGAGGCAGGTTGGATTTGTCCTCACTGTTGATGTTACCGGCCTCAGACTTAATCTGAGTCGGCCTGTAGTAATAAAGAGAAACGGACACAAAAATTAGTCTTGAAAGTTCTGGCACTTACTTTATTCTCAAACTATATTAGATCAGGTAGCTAAGCATTGACAACAAACCATTCAATTCATATCACAAAGTTCACACTATAAATTAGGTTACACAACGTAAATGCACTTAACCTATTGTAAATGTCCTAAATTCATATACAATGCATTCGGAAAATATTCAGACCCCTTGACTTTTTCCACATTTTGTTACCTTACATCCTTATTGTAAAATTGATTAAATTGTTTTTTCCCCTCATCAATCTACAGACAATACCCCATAATGACAAAGCAAAAACAGCTTTGTAGAAGTTTTGGCAAATGTAAAAAATAAATAAATAAATGATAACACATTTACATAAGTATTCAGACCCTTTACTCAGTACTTCGTTATGACGCTACAAGCTTGGCACACCTGTATTTGGAGAGTTTCTCCCATTCTTCTCTGTAGATCCTCTTAAGCTCTTTCAGGTTGGATGGGGAGCATCGCTGCACAGCCATTTTCAGGTCTCTCCAGAGATGTTCGATCTGGTTCAAGTCCGGGCTCTGGCTGGGCCACTCAAGGACATTCAGAGACTTGTCCCAAAGGCACTCCAGCATTGTCTTGGCTGTGAGCTTAGGGTCGCTGTTGGAAGATGAACCTTCGCCCCAGTCTGAAGTCCTTAGTAGGTTTTCATCAAGGGTGATGCTGCCACCACCATGCTTCACTGTAAGGATGGTGCCAGGTTTCCTCCAAATGTAACACTTGGCATTAAAGCCAATGAGTTCAATCTTGGTTTCATCAGACCAGAGAATCTTGATTCTCATGGTCTGAGAGTCCTTTAGGTGCCTTTTGGCAAACTCCAAGCGGGCTGTCATGTGCCTTCTCCCCTAATTGCTCAGTTTGGCCGGACGGCCAGCTCTAGGAAGAGTCACTCCTGTCTCAGATCTCTACGGACAATTCCTTCGACCTCATGGCATGGTTTTTGCTCTGACATGCACTATCAACTGTGGGACCTTATATAGACAGGTGTGGGCCTTTCCAAATAATTTCCAATCAATTGAATCAAATGAATACCACAGTTGGACAACAATCAAGTTGTAGAAACATCTCAAGGATGATCAATGGAAACAAGATGCACCTGAGCTCAATTTTGAGTCTCATAGCAAAGGGTCTGAATACTTATGTAAATAAAGCATTTCTGTTGTGTATTTTCGCTTTGTCATTATGGGGTATTGTGTCTAGATTGATGGGGAAAAAATGAATTTCATCCATTTTAGAATAAGGCTAATGTAACAAAATGTGGAAAAAGGAAGGGGTCTGAATACTTTCCGAATGCACTGTAAGGAATTAGCAACTCGTTCTCATTCTGAGAAATAAGATAGGCCACTTGATTTCAACATCTGAACAAAGTGGACAGGCTAACATGCTTTTCAAACAGTTGGAGACAGACAGAATGGTGTGTTCATAACAATTCAACTGTTCAACCTTGTTAGCAAATAGATCCAAGTTGGCTAATCTTGACATATACAGATTAGCTGGTTAATCACTAGCACGTGGGCTTGAGAGATTGTTGATGAGACCTGTGTTCATTTTCTATAGCCTAATGCCTGCTACAAGAAGTTAGTCATTATTAGTGAATGTGCATTATGCAGTGTTCAAGTTACATTTGTAACCAAAAAGGGCATTTTTATAGACAGACTTGAAAGCCAGATCAGTAATTATTGCAAAAACAACAAAAAAGCAGGTTAAACTATTTTGATGAATTAATACAATAATTAGTGGGTCTTATGGTTGTGGATGGGTTATATTTAGCTTAGGTATAACTTCACAAGCCTTGAATTCATTAGATTGCTGACTGTTTGAAATACAGTGTATTTTACCTTTAATTGTACAATGCTTATTACTTAGAGAAAAACAAAATTGAGATATCTTGAATCACCAATAAGTTAATAAAAAACTCAAGATACAGCTGTATGATTTTTATTCCATATCGCCCGGCCCTGACAGAGTACATCAGAGTAAAGTAGAGTACAATACAGTACGTTATACTGTACTGTTGTTAAACTCCCGGACAACAGTGGTTTCAGAGTCCTGCAATAGAGTGAAGACTCTAATATTTGTGTAAACTCTACATAGTAGTGTTCTGTGGGTGTCACTGAGTAGGCTGAACAATCCATAGGTAGGGCTGTAGAGTGCAATATGAATGTCCAATACAAACAATAGCCCCTCCATACTTAACCAGAACGGGGTCAATATGGAAACCGGGTCCCAAAAAATATGTATATAATTATTTTTCGGGGGTTGGGCTTCAACCCCTGGTATCATATAAACACACATAAGACATGGAAACGTGTAGAATTGCAGGAAATTTGCTTTAAAACAGCTAAATGTTCACTCCGCCAACAAGAAGGTTGTGAACAGTTTGGGGTCGCAAGTGTGTTACTACGCCAATAAATGACAATATCCATCCGGAACTTTTCCACCTAGGAAATTTGTGTGACTGGACCTTCTCAAATAGTACTGGAGTACCCCTGTAATAGACTGACTGGGAGGGTGATTTTTCACAGTCAAAGTCCTGCAATAAGAGCTAAGACGCTAATATTTGTATAAACTCTTGAGAATTGTTTTCTGTGGGTGTAACCCGTTCCATGGGAGCACAATCCAACCCGTTTCATAAGTGCATATAAGAATGCCCCCAATGCATGGGTGGCAGGTAGCTTAGTGGTTAAGAGTGTTGTGCCAGTAACCGAAAGGTCGCTGGTTCTAATCCCCGAGCCGACTAGGTGAAAAATCTGTCGATGTGCCCTTGAGCAAGGCACTTAACCCTAATTGCTCCTGTAAGTCGCTCTGGATAAGAGCGTATGATAAACTAAAAATAATTATGGTGGTCTAATACCTCCACAGTGGGATTTCAACAGTTTTTTTCCGATTAATTAATTATTGTAGTTCCTTTTAAATTAAGTAACAACATTCCAACCATGTTTAGCGTTATCTTGTGTAATTTGACATGATTCCACCCACTATTTTGTATCAGTTTGCATCACTTTCAACGAGGCTTTTTATTTTGAGGGTGAACTGCAAATTCCACTATTGTGGCTAATCGTTATTGTGGCTAGCTTCACATACATAGGGACAAGCGGGTACCAGGGATGCGTTCAGCAGGAGGACGGAGACGTTGGCCACATTCAGATACAAATATATTATGTAGAACAAACATGCCTCTGATTCTAATGAATCATGTCAGTTCTATTCAGGGCATTTCTATCTGCAACTTTCCCCCAAAAAATGGTACTTAACATCCCCAGGCGAAACCCACTGAGCTATATACGAACCCGGAAAGCCTCACAAATGAAAACGTGTGGTGGACACGGTGCCGTGTGCTCGAATTTTTTTTGATCACGTTCTACCCAGAAAAATAAGACAAAACCTTTCCCAAACGTGATTATACCTTGACGGATTTGTTATCTAACATGTTATGACGTTCTTTCGATATTAGACAGTTTAAACGTGCTTTTACATACCTCTAGTAATAAAGACAAATGGACAGCAGAGTTCTGGCGTTTTCTTTATTATGAAGAATGATGTGCGTCAACCCGGAACTTCCTGTCCCCCACTAACACAGTGCAACAGTCAGCGACATCTATTGGATTGGTGAACTAACCGTCTCCGAGACAGTACAGGGGACCGAGACAATGAAA
This sequence comes from Coregonus clupeaformis, assembly GCF_020615455.1. NCBI lineage: Eukaryota > Metazoa > Chordata > Actinopteri > Salmoniformes > Salmonidae > Coregonus > Coregonus clupeaformis. The sequence goes on from NW_025533852.1 coordinate 361,191, forward strand.
CAGCTTCTATCTCCAGGCCATAAGACAGCCATCATAAACAGCCATCACTAATTTGATTTAGAGAATATTGGTGACTAGCAAATTGGCTTGTCCCAATGTGTAGAGGTGTCGTGACATGTATTGAGTAGATAAATACAGATATATATTAATTTGAATTCCATGAATTAAACAAAAGCATTATATTTACTGTAAAGATAACCCCCCAAAACTAAAATGATTCAGTAGATCAATAAAGTTACAGTACTCTAGCAGGTCTTACAGCTGTTTGACCAGCACAAATTCATATACAAACTTTATTTTTCATTGGCAGATCAATTTAGTTGGCTTGAATGTGGTTTTCCAAACTAATTCGTTATCAATGACTAACAAAACAAATCTAGTTTTGAAAAGACAATTTAATAAACACATGTAGTCAGTCGTTTCATAGCCTGTTTAACATTAAAGAAATAGTAATTTAGTAGAAAAAAATTATCCCAAACTAGTGGTGAAAACGGATCATCACACCATCTCTATTTGATACATGTTGTCTACTTGCTCATTCCCACAGAAAACTGCAGAGGGAAGCAGTACCACCCAGTCAACTTTCAGACTCCATTGTTTTAAGTGATGGGCAGCAATATGGAAAATATATATCAATATCAAATACATCAAACACATGGTTTCCAGATGTTTGATGCCATTCCATTCACTCTGTTCCAGTCATTATTATGAGCCGTCCTCCTCTCAGCAGCCTCCACTGATATCATATCTGTTTCAATTAATAACAATGCAACTGTGTACACTTCACTTACATGGCTTTGTGAAGTCCAGAAAACTGCTTGCTGAATGCTCATTGGGCCAAGTGTGATTGTTCTGGGTGTCTAACCTACCTAAACAGTTTGAATACAATAGGAATCAATTGATAGCCTATGGTCAAGCGGTTAGCTATGCTAAATTGAGAAGGTTTTGAGCCTGCAGCAACGGTCACGTAGGTTGTTCTACTATACCTTTAAGTGTAGGTTAACAGCAAGGATAAACCGATATCACAATATGCCTTGCTCATATCTATATCAAACGAAATCAATATCATATCTAATTATCTATATTGGTTCTCACCACAAATTGTTTCAATGTGAGAATCCAGAGGGTATTCAACCCTAAGGGCAAATCCAAGGTCATCTCAATATATTTTCAGTAGAAGCTAACAAAACACAGCACAACTGACAAGGTGCCAACTGGGCACAAACCGGTTGAATCAACGTTGTTTCAACATTATTTGTCAACGTATTGTGACGTGGAATGTACGTGTAGAATACTGTACATTGGATTTGCAAAAACGGTTGTTTTGACGGTCAAATTTCAACCACAGGATTATGGCATCATGTTAACCAATTTCTTAAACCTTGTATAAATAGGTTGAATATATGTTGAATTTGTACCTTTGAAACAACGTCAGATCTTCAACGTTATATCCACTAGGTCAACATTCACAAGGCCGCAGGGCCAGACGGATTACCAGGACGTGTACTCCGAGCATGTGCTGACCAACTGGCAAGTGTCTTCACTGACATTTTCAACATGTCCCTGACTGAGTCTGTAATACCAACATGTTTCAAGCAGACCACCATAGTCCCTCGTGCCCAAGGACACTAAGATAACCTGCCTAAATGATACATTTTAGGGGCGATACAGTTAGTTTTTTGTCTACCGACCCGTAGCACTGACGTCTGTAGCCATGAAGTGCTTTGAAAGGCTGGTCATGGCTCACATCAACATCATTATCCCAGAAACCCTAGACCCACTCCAATTTGCATACCGCTCCAACAGATCCACAGATGATGCAATCTCTATTGCACTCCACACTGCCCTTTCCTACCTGGACAAGAGGAACACCTACGTGAGAATGCTATTCATTGACTACAGCTCAGCATTCAACACCATAGTGCCCTCAAAGCTCATCACTAAGCTAAGGATCCTGGGACTAAACACCTCCCTCTGCAACTGGATCCTGGACTTCCTGACGGGCCGCCCCAGGCGGTAAGGGTAGGTAACAACAGATCTGCCACACTGATCCTCAACACGGGGGCCCCTCAGGGGTGCGTGCTCAGTCCCCTCCTGTACTCCCTGTTCACCCATGACTGCATGGCCAGGCACGACTCCAACACCATCATTAAGTTTGCAGACGACACAACAGTGGTAGGCCTGATCACCGACAACGATGAGACAGCCTATAGGGAGGAGGTCCAGAGACCTGGCCGTGTGGTTGCCAGGATAACAACCTCTCCCTCAACGTGACCAAGACAAAGGAGATGATTGCTGGACTACAGGGGAAAAAAAAGAGGACTGAGCACGCCCCCCATTCTCTCATCGACGGGGCTGTAGTGGAACAGGTTGAGAGCTTCAAGTTCCTTGGTGTCCACATCACCAACGAACTATCATGGTCCAAACACACCAAGACAGTCGTGAAAGAGGGCACGACAAAGCCTATTCCCCTCAGGAGACTGAAAAGATTTGGCATGGGTCCTCAGATCCTCAAAAAAATTCTACAGCTGCACCATCGAGAGCATCCTGACTGGTTGCATCACCGCCTGGTATGGCAACTGCTTGGCCTCCGACCGCAAGGCACTACAGAGGGTAGTGCGTACGGCCCAGTACATCACTGGGGCCAAGCTTCCTGCCATCCAGGACCTCTATACCAGGCGGTGTCAGAGGAAGGCCCTCAAAATTGACTCAGCCCCCTAGTCATAGACTGTTCTCTCTGCTACCGCACGGCAAGCGGTACCGGAGTGCCAAGTCTAGGTCCAAAAGACTTCTCAACAGCTTCTACCCCCAAGCCATAAGACTCCTGAACAGCTAATCATGGCTACCCGGACTATTTGCACTGCCCCCACCCCATCTTTTTACACTGCTGCTACTCTGTTAATTATTTATGCATAGTCACTTTAACTCTACCCACATGTACATATTACTTCAACTACCTCAACTAGTCGGTGCCCCCCACATTGACTCTGCACCGGTACCCCCTGTATATATAGCCTCCCCTACTGTTATTTGATTTTACTTCTGCTCTTTTTCTCAACACTTTTTTGTTGTTTTATTTTACTTTTTATTAAAAATAAATGCACTGTTGGTTAAGGGCTGTAAGTAAGCATTTCACTGTAATGTCTGCACCTGTTGTATTTGGCGCATGTGGCCAATAAAATGTGATTTGATTTGATTTGAGAAAAGACAATAGGCTGTGCAGCACCTCCTAGTGGAGAGTTGACATATCTACAGCTATCCTTTTGGTCTGTCATCCCAGGTGGACATATTATAATGAGTAGGTGAGCTGATGTCACCTCACCTGAGGCAAAGTAAAACACGTGATTGGCTGTTCAGATACAGCTCAACACACAGTAATATTGATTGATTGATTGATTTAATTAGTGATTTTTCAGACTTTGGTGATTACATCTGCCTTAGTTCAAAATAAATACAATATAAATGCAGTTTTCACTGTGTATTCCCTTTAACCTAGCCCTGCTTAGCATTTATATTTGTCACTGACTATTACCAATGTGCTATCTTGAAAATAATTTGAGGCGCAATATTCCCTCTAAACTGCGCGCCTGCGCGGGCACTCAGCTCCCCTCAGACTTCCCTGCAGTCGAAAAAATCAGCCAGCGCAGAGAAGCACGAGATTGAATTTCTAGTTTTCCCCCTTAAATTAACACAAATCAACACTTCACTCTACTGTGGGAATTGTGCTCGAATCAACGCAATATTAATGTAACATACTGCATCAAAATGAACTATGCAAGACTTAGCATGCTAAACTAACTGTGCACGAGATTTTCTTGTAGGCAGAGCGCATTGGAGTAGGATTCTATAGCATTGACAGGCAGGACTCAGTAGACTCAGTAGACTCAGCGCTTGTTTTGAGATCAAAGCGAGAGCTGCATGTAGCCACCTGTGCACATTTGTTCATATTCTTTGCTAGTTAGTGAGTTATTAGCCCAGTTATAGCTAATTTCTAGTCAACAATGGGGGAGTGGTTGCTTCCTACAAGAGCACAAAATGTGTGCATTTTTAGCTACCTTTGAAAAGCGAGTAAGGTCAAGAGCTTATTTTATGTCTTAAAGGGGCAGTGTTGTATTTTGAGAAGGTTTTGAATAAGCTAAGTAGCCAATAGGCAGAGGGATTCTCTGTGATAATGGTATGGGAATAATAATGTATTTTGTTTTCTAAAGTGGTTTCTTGCATCAAACAACACGAGTCACCTCCTTGTCTAAAGGACAAGTGGATTAACAGGTTAATGCCAAGCCCTGCATGTTTTTTTTAAACAAAAGTCTCATGGAATATAGGCTTACATTGAACACCACACATTTGCTGCTACTGTAGGCTGAATGATAGACCAGTTATTTCTATGTTAAAATATTATGGGATGCATTTTCCTCCATTGTTTTTGATGGTAGGCCACTCTGGTAGTCCTACATTATGATCAAGTAGCTTACTGTTAAAACTTAAAGCGGGTACAGGAAGTTGCACAGAATTTTGACAACATTCAAGTTTGGGCTCAGCAGACCTGAAATTTGCTCAATGCCCAAGAAATGTAGAGGGAACATTGATTGAGGGATCTTAATAATTGATATGTTCGATTCACGTCTCCATCTCAACCAATAATCCAAGTTAAAGAATAGGACTAAGCCAGTGGCACAGATGGAACTATCCAAGCAGTAGATACATCTCCTTCAAAAGTTATTATTTGGTTGTGTAGACAACCAAACGCAATTCAATATTACTTTTGTGATAAAGTAAATAGCCAAAAGTGAAGGTTATCTTACGAACTAATGTAATAGTATTTATTCAACCTTTAAACAAATAAAACATCCATGGACACATTTTGGGGTTACTGTAACTATAATGTTATATATATATATATATATATACATATTTTAGTTAATAAAGCCTCCATACAAACACGGTCTCTTTTTAGCTTTGAGTGAGGCAGCTCCAAAATGCAGGTGTTTCAGCCTAGCTCAGTGCTTTCTGTGGTGGTGGGGCAGCCAGCGGAAAATACAGAGCGTAGGGGTTGGTAATGTTCTCCAGTAGCGCCGTGATTGGCTCAATGTTCTGTCACTCATGGGGACACTCACGTCACCGCAAAATGTACGGGTAGAGCTCGAAAATTGTAGGCCCTTGGGTGCTGCCATAGACTTACATTATAAGTGCCCATCCAAGAAGGCTCAAGGTCATTGGTCACAGATAAAATGACGTCAAAACACGTTATATCTACCGTAGCTTTGATTGGACTAATCATGTCAACATCATACTTTAAAAATCTTAGCTAGCAAGCTAGACAAGCAGTCATCATGCATCAAGTCGGCAATCTACTGGCAAATCCTTTTCAATCCTTGTCATATGAAGAGAAATTATAGATAAAACGTATCGTTGCTCATCGGCCATAAACATTACACAATAAGTTGAAAATCGCAAATTCAACAATGAGTGCTAAGGCGCCACTGCAGCCCCGGGTTCAATCCCAGCCGGCTGTGACCGGGAGACCCATGAGGCGGCGCACAATTGGCCCAACATCGTCCGGCGCACAATTGGCCCAGCATCGTCTAGTGGAGGGTTTGGCCGGCCGGGATGTCCTTGTCTCATCGTGCTCTAGCGAATTAAGTGATGTAATTACTAATTTTAGCTGGTCTGCGAGAACTCATGAGGCTTCTCTCCTTTATGTATACGTTGGTGTGTTGTTAAGGTATACAATCTGGAGAAACTCTTCCCACAGTCAGAGCAGTAGTAAGGCTTCTCTCCTGTGTGTCTTCTTTGATGAACTTTTAGATCAGTTGATGTTGTGAAGCACTTCCCACACTCAGAGCAGGAGTAAGGCTTCTCTCCTTTATGTATAAGTTGGTGTGTTTTTAAGTTGCCCAGTTGGGAGAAACTCTTCCCACAGTCAGAGCAGGAGAAAGGCTTCTCTCCTGTATGTATTCGCTGGTGGCATTTTAATATATCCAATCGGATGAAACTCTTCCCACAGTCAGAGCAGGAATAAGGCTTCTCTCCTGTATGTATTCGCTGGTGACATTTTAAGTGGTTCTGTTGAGAGAAACTCTTCCCACAGTCAGAGCAGCAGTAAGGCTTCTCTCCTGTATGTATATGTTGGTGTTTTTGTAAGTGGATCTGTTGAGAGAACCTCTTCCCACAGTCAGAGCAGGAGTAAGGCTTCTCTCCAGTGTGCACTCTCTGATGAATTGTCAGAGTCCCTGATGTTGTGAAGCTCTTCCCACAGTCAGTACAGGAATACGGATTATCTCCTGTATGTATACGTTCATGTGTTTTTAAGGTATCCAATCGGGAGAAAGTCTTCCCACAGTCAGTACAGGAATACGGATTCTCTCCTGTATGTATACGTTCATGTGTTTTTAAGGTATCCAATCGGGAGAAAGTCTTCCCACAGTCAGTACAGGAATACAGATTCTCTCCTGTGTGTATTTTTAGGTGTATTTTTAGCTTTGATAGAATTGGGAAAATCTCCCCACAATGTGGGCAGTGGTGAGACCTCTTAGCTCTGTGATCTTCCTGCTGTTGCTCTCTGGATGTAGAGAATGTCTCAACATGGTCTCCTGTGTGAACAACATCAGAAGAACCAGTCAGTTGGTGTGATATACATGTCAATCAAATGCCTTTTTTACATAAGCAGTTTTCACTAAGTGCTTTACAAGATACCCAGCCTAAAACCCCAAAGAGCAAGCAATGCAGATGTAGAAGCACATTGGCTAGGAAAAAGTCCCTAGAAGGCAGGAGCCTAGGAAGAAACCTAGAGAGGAACCAGGCTCAGAGGGGTGGCCAGTCCTCTTCTGGCTGTACTTATGAATTCATTTAAGTAGAATTCAACCCTAGCAATAGACTGGGTGATAACTTATGGAGGTCTAACTTATGAAGAGAACTTATAGATAAATGAATACAACAAACTTAGCTAGACAGAACCTGCTCTTACCATGAGAAACAGATTTCCCAATCTTCTCCTCCTCTTCTTCATCTTTAATGTTGACGTTCAGCTCCAGTGTTTGACTGCAGTCTTCCAGCTTCACTGATGCCATCTCTGGTACCTGCGGTGCAAACTGGACTCCACTGTCACAATCAGGACCCAGTGACTGTAGGTTTGGACTCAGTGTGGAATGAGAGAGGCAGGCTGGGTTTGTCCTCACTGTTGATGTTGCCGGCCTCCGACTTAATCTGAGTCGGCCTGTAGTAATAAAGAGAAACAGACACAAAAGTTATTGTCTTGACAGTTCTGGCACTTTCTTTATTCTCTAAAAATAAATTATATTTTTCTTGTTCAATTCTCATATCAATAGATCAGGTAGCTAAGCACTGACAACAAAACATTCATTAATTCACATTAGACACAAAGTACACACTTTAAATTACACAATTTATTGTGATGTAATGTCCACAACTAAAGAACCATTGTGGAATCTGAAAAGACACATATCCTGAAAACATGATGGTGTACTTACTACTAAAAATCAGATCTCTTAGAAGTTTCCTTCATTTTTGTTCTACTATCTGCCTGGCATATTCCAACTTTCAAGGAGCTTTACGTTTTGATTGGGTTATTTTGCCTAAAAACCTTCAGGCCTACCTATAGGAAAGAATAAAAAAGCATCCCTGCACAGCCTGGCAAGAGTGGCCAAAAAGGTGTTTGGCATCCCCAGTGGCTCTGCAGGGGTGGAGAGGATATTCTCAGCTGCTGGCTTGATCTCCAGGCACCATCACATGAACCTGAAGCCACAGACACTGGCCAAACTGGTGTTTCTAACTATAAATTCAAAGGCACTGTAGACTGAGCCTTCAGAAAGTTCAGACCCCTTCCCTTTTTCTACATTTGGTGACATCACAGTTATTCTAAAAAGGATTAGATTATTTTTCCCCCTCAATCTACACACAATACCCCATAATGACAAAGCGAAAACAGGTTATTCATTTTTGCAAATGTATTAAAAATAAACATTTGAAATACCTTATTTACATATGTTTTCAGACCCTTTGCTATGACACTCAAAATTGAGCTCACATGCCTCCTGTTTCCATTGATCATCCTTGAGATGTTTCTACAACTTGATTAGAGTCCACCTGTGGTAAATTCAAATGACTGGACATGATCTGGAAATGCACACACCTGTCTATATAAGGTCTCACAGTTGACAGTGCATGTCAGAGCAAAAACCAAGCCATGAGGTCAAAGCAATTGTCCGTAGACCTCCGAGACAGGATTGTGTCAAGGCACAGATCTGGGGAAGTGTACCAACATATTTCTGCAGCATTGAAAGTCCCCAAGAACACAGTGGCCTCCATCATTCTGAAATGGAAGACGTTTGGAACCACCAAGATTATTCCTAGAGCTGGCCGCCTGGCCAAACTTAGCAATCGGGGGAGAAGGGCCTTGGTCAGGGAGATGAGAGAACCTTCCAGAAGGACAACCATCTCTGCTGCACTCCACCAATCAGGCCTTTATAGTAGAGTGGCCAGACGGAAGCCACTCCTCAGTAAAAAGCACATGACAGCCCACTTGGAGTTTGCCAAAAGGCACCTAAAGGACTCTCAGACCATGAGAAACGAGATTTTCTGGTCTGATGAAACCAAGATTGAACTCTTTGGCCTGAATACCAAGCGTCACGTCTGGAGGAAACCTGGCACCATCCCTACGGTGAAGCATGTTGATGGAAGCATCATGCTGTGGGGATGTTTTTCCAGTGGCAGGGACTGGGAGACTAGTCAGGATTGAGGGAAATATGAATGGAGCAAAGTACAAAGAGATCCTTGATGAAAACCTGCTCCAGAGCGCTCAAGACCTCAGTCTGGGGTGAAGGTTCCCCTTCCAACAGGACAATGACCCTAAGCACACAGCCAAGACAACACAACACAGGAGTGGCTTCGGGACAAGTCTCTGAATGTCCTTGAGTGGGCCAGCCAGAGTGCAGACTTGAACTTGATCGAACATATTGGAGAGACCTGAAAATAGCTGTGCAGCGACGGTAACCATCTAACCTGACAGAGCTTGAGAGGATCTGCAGAGAAGAAATGGGAGAAACTCCCCAAATACAGGTGTGCCAAGCTTGTAGCGTCATACCCAAGAAGATTCGAGGCTGTAATCACTGCCAAATGTGCTTCAAAAAGTACTGAGTAAAGGGTCTGAGTACTTATGTAAATGCAATAAAATAAAATACATTAGCAAACATTTCTAATAACCTGTTTTTGCTTTGTCATTATGGGGTATTGTGTGTAGATTGACGAGGGGAAAAAACATTTTCATTGATTTTAGAGTAAGGCTGTAACATAACAAAATGTGGAAAAATAAAAGGGGTCTGAATACTTTCCGAACGCAATGTATATGCTTAATTTATAGACTGATTTAATACAATGAAATGCTGTTGAAATGCTGAGTGCTTAATGTCCCTGACTCCCTACCAGCCTAGTGTCGCACTCGCAAATGCTTCACAATGTATTTCTTTGTAGGCTATAGCATTGAAGTAATATAGCCTAAATAATTATATTATGTTCCTTCTTAGGCTCCCTGTCTGGCTCCTGACCCATTTAGAGTGTTTATATGCTGTTTAATATGACATTTAGCCTATTTGAAATGATGAGCGCTTCTTACGTTCACCTTTTCATGTTTATTAAATTACTTTTCCAATCATATGGTTTGGTTTCAATACTTCAAAACCAAATGGTAGGTCCATGTAGTCACAAAAATAGATGGGTGTTGGTTAAATTGTGATTTTAATGAATGGAGCAAATTTGGAGCCGCGTTTTCTTTCCTGTGAGCTCGGTGACGGAAAGGACGTGGAGAGCCGGAGCAGTGAGCAGGATTTCTATCATTCCATTTCTATCAGATTTCTATCAGACCACCTACGCTCTAGCTGTGTTCGAATATGCATACTAACATACTGTATACTACATACTTAATGAGTATATACTATTAGTTCATTTTAGTATACTGTAAACGAACGGTGTCCTACGCCTGTCTACTGGAAGTTTGTTAGCATAACAAATTACTTGCTAGACATTTTATGACTGCGGGTGTGTTCCTAAATTCAATCTGGAATGCTAGTGTGTTTCATTCAGAGTGCACACTGGACGCTCTGGCTGAGGAGTAGGGTTGATCCGAGCTTTCAGCGGCAGTCAAGCACCCAAGCTAACTGGCTAACGTTGGCTAGCTTGCTAGCTACTTCCAGACACAAATCAGAGAACACCTCACTCTGACCCTTGTACTCCCCCTAGCAGAGCTGGTTTGGCTGTTTTCATGTTATCTAGAGTGTTGGTGACTGTAACTGTGCTGCTGGCAACAATTTAATTAGGCTTTTTTGCCGACGTTTACTAACACTGGCCATTTTCAACGGGTGTTAAGCATTCGTAAATTCATCAGTTATTCTGCGCTCTGGCACACTCAGACGAGAATACTCTAAAATTGGAGTAGACAGCCGTAATTAACATTTACGTCATTTAGCAGACGCTCTTATCCAGAGCGACTTACAAATTGGTGCATTCACCTTATCGCCAGTGGGATAACCACTTTACAATATGTTTTTTTATTTTTTATTTTTTGGGGTGGGGTAAGGGGGGTAGAAGGATTACTTTATCCTATCCCAGGTATTCCTTAAAGAGGTGGGGTTTCAAGTGTCTCCGGAAGGTGGTGAGTGACTCCGCTGCTGTCCTGGCATCGTGAGGGAGCTTGTTCCACCATTGGGGTGCCAGAACAGCGAACAGTTTTGACTGGGCTGACCGGGAACTGTGCTTCCGCAGAGGAAGGGGGGCCAGCAGGCCAGAGGTGGATGAACGCAATGCCCTCGTTTGGGTGTAGGGACTGATCAGAGCCTGAAGGTACTGAGGTGACGTTCCCCTCACAGCTCCGTAGGCAAGTACCATGGTCTTGTAGCAGATGCGAGCTTCAACTGGAAGCCAGTGGGGTGTGCGGAGGAGCGGGGTGACGTGAGAGAACTTGGGAAGGTTGAACACCAGATGGGCTGCGGCATTCTGGATGAGTTGTAGGGGTTTAATGGCACAGGCAGGGAGCCCAGCCAACAGCGAGTTGCAGTAATCCAGACGGGAGATGACAAGTGCCTGGATTAGGACCTGTGCCGCTTCCTGTGTAAGGCAGGGTCGTACTCTCCGAATGTTGTAGAGCATGAACCTACAGGATCGGGTCACCGCCTTGATGTTAGCGGAGAACGACAGGGTGTTGTCCAGGGTCACGCCAAGGCTCTTCGTACTCTGGGAGGAGGACACAACGGAGTTGTCAACCGTGATGGCGAGATCATGGAACGGGCAGTCCTTCCCCGGGAGGAAGAGCAGCTCCGTCTTGCCGAGAAGTTCAGCTTGAGGTGGTGATCCATCATCCACACTGATATGTCTGCCAGACATGCAGAGATGCGATTCGCCACCTGGTTATCAGAAGGGGGAAAGGAGAAGATTAGTTGTTGTTTCGTCTGCGTAGCAATGATAGGAGAGGCCATGTGAGGATATAACAGAGCCATGTGACTTGGTGTATAGCAAGAGGGCCTAGAACTGAGCCCTGGGGGACACCAGTGGTGAGAGCACGTGGTGCAGAGACATATTCTCGCCACACCACTTGGTAGGAGCGACCGGTCAGGTAGGACGCAATCCAAGAGTGAGCCGCGCCGGAGATGCCCAACTCGGAGAGGGTGGAGAGGAGGATCTGATGGTTCACAGTATCAAAGGCAGCAGACAGGTCTAGAAGGACAAGAGCAGAGGAGAGAGAGTTAGCTTTAGCAGTGCGGAGAGCCTCCGTGACACAGAGAAGAGCGGTCTCAGTTGAATGACCAGTCTTGAAACCTGACTGGTTTGGATCAAGAAGGTCATTCTGAGAGAGATAGCAAGAGAGTTGGCTAAAGACGGCACGCTCAAGAGTTTGAGAGAAAAGAAAGAAGGGATACTGGTCTGTAGTTGTTGACATCAGAGGGATCGAGTGTTGGTTTTTTGAGAAGGGGTGCAACTCTCGCTCTATTGAAGACGGAAGGGACATAGCCAGCGGTCAAGGATGAGTTGATGAGCGAGGTGAGGTAAGGGAGAAGGTCACCGGAGATGGTCTGGAGAGGAGAGGAGGGGATAGGGTCAAGCGGGCAGGTTGTTGGGTGGCCGGCCGTCACAAGTCGCAATATTTTATCTGGAGAGAGAGGGGAGAAAGAAGTCAAAGCATAGGGTAGGGCAGTGTGAGCAGGACCAGCAGTGTCATTTGACTTAACAAACGAGGATCGGATGTCGTCAACCTTCTTTTCAAAATGGTTGACGAAGTCATCCACAGAGAGGGAGGAGGAGGATTCAGCAGGGAGCAGAAGGTGGCAAAGAGCTTCCTAGGGTTAGAGGCAGATGCTTGGAATTTAGAGTGGTAGGAAGTGGCTTTAGCAGCAGAAACAGATGAAGAAAATGTAGAGAGGAGGGAGTGAAAAGATGCCAGGTCCGCAGGGAGTCTAGTTTTCCTCCATTTCCGCTCGGCTGCCCGGAGCCCTGTTCTGTGAGCTCACAATGAGTCATCAAGCCACGGAGCAGGAGGGGAGGACCGAGCCGGCCGGGAGGATAGGGGACACAGGGAGTCAAAGGATGCAGAAAGGGAGGAGAGGAGGGTTGAGGAGGCAGAATCAGGAGATTGGAGGGAGAAGGATTGAGCAGAGGGAAGAGATGATAGGATGGAAGAGGAGAGAGTAGCGGGAGAGAGAGAGCGAAGGTTGCGACAGCGCATTACCATCTGAGTAGGGGCAGAGTGAGTAGTGTTGGAGGAGAGCGAGAGAGAAAAGGATACAAAGTAGTGGTCGGAGACATGGAGGGGAGTTGCAATGAGATTAGTAGAAGAACAGCATCTAGTAAAGCGTATTGCCTGCCTTGTGAGTAGGAGGGGACGGTGAGAGGGTGAGGTCAAAAGAGGAGAGGAGTGGAAAGAAGGAGGCAGAGAGAAATGAGTCAAAGGTAGACGTAGGGAGGTTGAAGTCCCCCAGAACTGTGAGGGGTGAGCCATCCTCAGGAAAGGAACTTATCAAGGCGTCAAGCTCATTGATGAACTCTCCAAGGGAACCTGGAAGGCGATAAATGATAAGGATGTTAAGCTTGAATGGGCTAGTGACTGTGACAGCATGGAATTCAAATGAGGAGATAGACAGATGGGTCAGGGGAAAAAGAGAGAATGTCCACTTGGGAGATATGAGGATTCCTGTGCCACCACCCCGCTGACCAGATGCTCTCGGGGTATGCGAGAACACATGGTCAGACGAGGAGAGAGCAGTAGGAGTAGCAGTGTTTTCAGTGGTAATCCATGTTTCCGTTAGCGTCAAGAAGTCGAGGGACTGGAGGGTAGCATAGGCTGAGATGAACTCTGCCTTGTTGGCAGCAGAACGGCAGTTCCAGAGGCTGCCTGAGACCTGGAACTCCACGTGGGTGGTGCGTGCAGGGACCACCAGGTTAGAGAGGCAGCAGCCACGCGGTGTGAGGCGTTTGTATAGCCTGTGTGGAGAGGAGAGAACAGGGATAGACAGAGGCATAGTTGACAGGCTACAGAAAATGGCTACAATAATGCAAAGGAGATCAGAATGGAAATGAACTAAACATCTGGGAAAGGAGAGAGCGGGGCCTCCCTCATTTACGTTTCACTGAAACACCCAAATATAACTCTCCCAACTTCCACCTCAGAAACTATAATTGTTGTAAACTACAGCGGTTCAATGTTTTCTAGGAATAGACTAACTTAGTTTATTCAGCTAGCTAACTTGGTACAGTATTCTTCCGTGAAAATCGTCCAGGGCACCTAGTCATATGACGCCACAGCCAACTAGCATGCCGGACTCCAACAACACGGTTTAGCACCAATATTTGGCCACAACAAACCACCAGTGTGTTAACACGCCAAGCAGATCATTCGTGTCCTTGTCTAACGTTGTGGTTAGTCCCACAATGTCCATTGAAGCGCACAATGACTATACCACTTAGTTAAGAATGACGGGAATAATCAAGTCAATAAACGTTGGATAGTTAGTTAGATATCATAGTGTTAATATACTGGCAACTTCGATGTATTAGTAGCCAACTAACGTTAGGTAGCTAGCTAACATACAGGTACACACTGCTGTAATGATATGCTATACTGTGCGTAAGGATAGCGTAGCCAACATAATGTGTAGCGTAACTTATTTGAAAAGTCATTATTTTATTAGATTACTTAACATTTTAACATTTGTCATAATTAGTTAAAGCAATGAATTTGTATCCGCTCTAGTCGAACTTCGGCTGCATATTTTCCGCAATTTTCTGAAAATATGAAAACGTGAAGCTACGCTCATTTTCTGAATAATTGCATTACGGGCCCTAAAAGCAAGTGTCCACTGCTTGTATACCTCGTATTTTGGCGATTTTAGTACCACACCGGGAACTTTTGTCATACTAACTCTATCCATAATATGACCAATAAGCATACTACATACTCAATTTACGTCACAAATAGTATGGCGTGTATTGAGTATTCGAACACAGCTTCTGCCTCTGATGCATCCACACTGCCTGTACTGAAGTCTGTTGACGCATATTTGGGCGCCGCCATTTTGTCTGCTCACATCACGAATTAAAAAAATCTAAAATAAATGGATCCTTGATGAAATTACCTTGATGAAATGATGTACATTCACTCAGACATACCAACGTCTCTAGCTATGTGACTTGTAAAATAACTTATCGCGTTCTTCACTCATTCGGTTTGACAGAAAAAATAACACCTTTACCAAACGTTATACCCTTACATGATAATAGACGGATTTGTTACCTGGTATGTTATGACATGAAATTTCGATATTAAAAGGTTTAAACGTGCTATTACATACCTTTAGTAATACAGAAGTGATCGTTTCGACAGCACAGTTCTGCTGCTTTCTTTATTATTATTTGTACTTCCTTTTCCTCCCAAGTGCAAAAACGACATCACAGATAGAACAATGAGACAGATATTTCACCGGATGTATAAATGTGAGGCATCCGCTTGGCGTTTCCACTCACTACCAAATATGGTAGTGAGAGGAATCCACTTGCCGGCAGTGGGAGAAGAAGGAACGAGATGGATTTTGGCCGACATTTTGCTAATTTTCTCATCGATGAAACATCTGATCTCAATACTGTTATAAGGCTGTAGTCTATCTTGGTTTAATTATAAAAACCTTTGGAGACATCTTCTTCTTTTTCAGTATAATGGCGTTCGCAACAATTACATGTGCATTCTGCCACCTACTGTACAGGTGGAAAATAAAGATCCCCAAAATGAAATAATGTGGGGTAAATTATTTTTAAATGAAAAACATTCCATACAAACGATCAAACTATCAAAATGTTAATTAAACTAAATCAGCTTGCTTTTCTGTTCTAATCAAGTCTGTAGGCAGAACATTTTCTGGCGACTGTAGTCCTTGCAGTCTTGGAGGCCCAAAAACTTCTCAGCTGTAGATATGATAATGTCCAGCTTCTTGGACTTCTTGTACAGTACAATTACTAACAGTGGCTATTAATGCAAAAAAATCCACCTTCTTCACAATAAGTGTATCCAGATCACTTGATTGATGTATAACATTTGCAAGTGGTTGCAGTGCATCCACCGCCATATCTTCTTCAGAACTGTGGTCTCTTTCCCCTTCAACTCTCTTCACTGTCTCCACATAGGAGATTTGCTGTACAGCCCTGATCCTTGACCCCACCACATCTTTCACCCTAACAAGGCACTCATTGAATTCGGGAATATTATCCCCACCACAGTTGCAACATTTTACATTCAGACTCACCAATAACGTATTCATTCTGTCTGCAAACACTTCACACGTGGTTAAACTTTTTACACTTCTTGCATTGCATCGGGTTTTGCACGAACGCTCTTACTGCGTAACTTATATATCCCAGCTTTCCATAGGGTGGGACTACTCAGAAAACATCAATACTACAGTTAAACTTAGCTCATTTTCCCCACTCTCCATACAGGTCAAGCGACATGCATTAACTACTCCTATCATTTTCTGCCTAAGATATTGATTATCAATGTCCAATGGGATGCCAGAGATAACACCTTTTACTGGTGCCTTACTCCGAAAATCAGAGCTGTCCACTTAATGCGTCAACTTCGTGAGCCATAATGAGATATAATTGTTATTCATGCTCCATTGGGTAGAGGTGAGGCCACCCTTATGAAAAATATTGCAGTTAGAGTGCAGTAGCACTGCAGTATGCTGCAAATACTGCGTCCAAAACAACACCGTTTTTTCTTACTGCATTAATTTTGCAGTGTAATGCAGTTAGAGTGCAGTACAATGCAGTTATTCTGCAATTACTGCGTCCAAAATACCACAGTCGACTGCAGTTACTGCACTTTTACTGCAGTTTCAAAACTGCAATCTTTTTTTGTAAGGGCAAATGTAAGATTAGAGACATTATTATAGATGTTTGGCAGATGAGGTGGGACACAGAGCCAAAGTGACGGCATTTATATTCCCTCCAAATGAATGTTGGTGGACCAAGATTCAAGGGTCAGATTAAGGAGGAAGAGGTGGTGTTTGCTCGGTTGCGTCTAGGACATTGAACTCGTCATTATATGTTTGGTTGGCAAGCATGTGAATGGTTTGTATACGGAGTGTATGGTTGATGAAACAGTGACGCATGTGTTAATGTATTGTTGTAAGAACCGGTATATGGAGGAGAGGGAAAGATTGATGTATAGGGTTATTGAGGTTGGATGAGGGGGGATTGGAAGGGATTTTGGGGGTGGGGAGGGTTTGATAGAAATTAGTAGGGCTTTTATTTTATTTTATTAGTAGTACAGGATTAGATAGGAGGGTTTCGTTTCTCTTAATGTTTGGTTCTTTATTCATTTAGTCTGTAAACTGTGATTGACTACACACTCCAGTACAGTAGGTGGCGCCTTGCACCTATAACGTTTATTTTGCGGACAACCATAAAATTATACAAGAAGCACCCATTCTTATTATAGCTCAATGGAACCTACTAAACAATAGTGTGTAGTGCATATACAGTGCATTCATAAAGTTTTCAGACCCTTTGACTTTTGCCACATTTTGTTACGTTACAGCCTTATTCTAAAATGGATTCAATAAAAAAAAATCCTCATCAATCTACACACAATACCCCATATGGAAATGTTTTGCAAATGTATTAAAAATAAAAAACAGAAATACATTTTTTACATAAGTATTCAGACCCTTTGCTATGAGACTCGAAATTGAGCTCAGGTGCATCCTGTTTCCATTGATTATCTTTGAGATGTTTCTACAACTTGATTGGAGTTCACCTGTGGTAAATTCAATTGATTGGACATGATTTGGAAAGGCACAAATCTGTCTATATAAGGTTTCACAGTTGAAAGTGCATGCCAGAGCAAAAACCAAGCCATGAGGTTGAAGGAATTGTCCGTACGATTGTGTCGAGGCACAGATCTGTGGAAGGGTACCAACACATTTCTGCAGCAATGAAGGTCCCCAAGAACAAAGTGGCCTCCATCATTCTTAAATGGAAAAAGTTTGGAACCACCAAGACTCTTCCTAGAGCTAGCCGCCTGGCCAAACTGAGCAATCGGGGGAGAAGGGCCTTGGTCAGGGAGGTGACCAAGAACAAGATGGTCACTTTGACAGAGCTCCAGAGTTCCTCTTTGCCGATGGGAGAACCTTCCTGAAGGACAACCATCTCTCCAGCACTCCACCAATCTGGACTTTATGGTAGAGTGGCCAGACGGAAGCCACTCCTCAGTAAAAGGCACAGGACAGCACCTAAAGGACTTTCAGACAATGAGAAACAAAATTCTCTGGTCTGATGAAACCAAGATTGAACATTTTGGCCTGAATGCCAAGCGTCACGTCTGGAAGAAACATGGCACCATCCTTACGGTGAAGCATGGTGGTGACAGCATCATGCTGTGGGGATGTTTTTCAGTGGCAGGGACTGGGAGTTAAATCATTATCGAGGGAAAGATTAAAGGAGCAAAGTACAGAGATATCCTTGATGAAAACCTGCTCCAGAGTGCTCAGAACCTCAGACTGGGGCGAAGGTTGAATTTCCAACAGGACCCTAAGCACACAGCCAAGACAATGCATGAGTGGCTTTGGGACAAGTCTTTGAGTGGCCCAGCCATAGCCGGACTTGAACCCGATCGAACATCTCTGGAGAGACTTGAAAATAGCGGGTGCAGCAATGCTCTCCATCCAACCTGACAGGAGCTTGAGAGGATCTGCAGAGAAGAATGGGAGAAACTCCCCAAATACAGCTGTGCCAAGCTTGTAGCTTCATACCCAAGAAGACTTGAGGCTGTAATCACTGCCAAAGGTGCTTCAACAAAGTACTGAGTAAAGGTTCTGAATACTTGTGTAAATGTGAAGTTTTTTATTTGTAAAGAACTTGTAAAAAGTACAAAGAAAATACTGTTTTAGCTTTGTCATTATGGGGTATTGTGTGTAGATTGATGAGATTGTTTTTATTTGAAATAAATGTTGGAATAAGGCTGTAACGTAACAAAATGTGGAAAAAATCAAAGGGTCTGAATACTTTCCGAATGCACTGTATCTGGAGAGATCGTCCACACCTGGCCAGATCTACACAGTGGACATCTATCTGGAGAGCTCGTCCTCATCTGGCCAGATCTACATAGTGGAAATGTATCTGGAGACATTCAGTTGTCCAGTGGGACAGGTGCCCATGCAAGCACCAGCCTCCTTTAATGATTTTCTTGCCTTCCTTTGACACCGGGTGCTGGCGATGTCCTGGAGGGCAGGCAACGTGGCTCCAGTGACGCGTTGGGCTGTCCACACCACCCTCTGGAGAGCCATGCAATTGAGGGCGGACAATCGCCGTACCAGGCAGTGATGCAGTCCGACAGAATGCTCTCAATGGTGCATCTGCAGAAGTTTGTGAGGGTGTTTGTATTTATTATGGATCCCCATTAGCTGCTGCCAAGGCATATCAACATATTAAGTGTATGCCCTCAGGCCTCTACTCTACTACCACATACAGTGGCTTGCGAAGTATTCACCCCACTTGGCATTTTTCCTATTTTGTTGCCTTACAACCTTGAATTAAAATTGATTTTGGGGGGGTTTGTATCATTTGATTTACACAACATGCCTACCACTTTGAAGATGCAAAATATTTTTTAGACTCAAATCTCTGGAAGACTGAAACAGGCTTCCCTCAAGAATTTCCCTGTATTTAGCGCCATCCATCATTCCTTCAATTCTGACCAGTTTCCCAGTCCCTGCCGATGAAAAACATTGGTGTGATGAGAGGTGCTGGGTTTGCGCCAAACATAGCGTTTTCCTTGATGGCCAAAAAGTTCAATTTTAGTCTCATCTGACCAGAGTACCTTCTTCCATATGTTTGGGAAGTCTCCCACATACCTTTTGGCAAACACCAAACTGTGTTTGCTTATTTTTTTCATTAACAATGGCTTTTTTCTGGCCAACTCTTCCAGAAGCCCAGTTTGTAAGCGAGGGTATGGCTTAAGAGTGGTCCCATGGAGTTCAGATACTCCAATCTCCGGCTGAGGAGCTTTTGCAGCTCCTTCAGGGTTATCCTTGGTCTCTTTGTTGCCTCTGATTAATGCCCTCCTTGCCTGGTTCGGTGAGTTTTGGTGGGCGGACCTCTCTTGGCAGGTTTGTTGTTGTGCCATATTCTTTCAATTTGTTTTAATGGATTTAACGATGTTCAACGTTTCGGATATTTTGGTGCCTTTCAGAACAGTTGTATATATACTGAGATCATGTGACACTTAGATTGCACACAGGTGGACTTTATTTAACTAATTATGTGACTTCTGAAGGTAATTGGTTGCACCAGATCTTATTTAGGGCTTCATAGCAAAGGGGGTGAATACATATGCACGCACCACTTTTCCGTTATTTATTTTTAAGATTTTTTTTTACAAGTTATTTTTTCATTTCACTTCACCAATTTGGACTATTTTGTGTATGTCCATTACATGAAATCCTAATAAAAATCCATTTAAATTACAGGTTGTAATGCAACAAAATAGGAAAAATGCCAAGGGGGCTGGAATACTTTTGCAAGGCACTGGTATCTATGACACAAAATCCATGTGTACATGTGTGTATAGTGCGTATGTTATCGTGTGTTTGTATGCATGTGTCTATGTTTGTGTTGCTTCACAGTCCCCGCTTATTCCATAAGGTGTATTTGTATCCGGTTTTTAAAAATATAATTTTACTGCTGGCATGAGTTACTTGATGTGGAATAGAGTTCCATGTAGTCATGGCTCTACGTAGTACTGTGTGCCTCCCATAGTCTGTTCTGGACTTGGGGACTGTGAAGAGACCTCTGGTGGCATGTCTTGTGGGGTATGCATGGGTGTCCGATCTGTGTACCAGTAGTTCAAACAGACAGCTCGGTTCATTCAACATGTCAATACCGCCCCACAAATACAAGTAGTGATGAAGTCAATCTCTCCTCCACTTTGAGCCAGGAGAGATTGATATTAAATGTTAGCTCTCTCTGTGTACATCAGGGTTCTTCAATCCCGGTCCTGGAGGGCCGAAACACTTCTGTTTTTTATTTCTACCTGGTAGTTAATTGCACTCACCTGGTGTCCCAGGTCTGAATTAGCCCTGATTAGAAGGGGAGAGGATGAAAAACAGAGGTGTTTCGGCCCTCCAGGACCGGAATTGAGGAACCCTGGGTGTAATCCAAGGAAGCCAGCCGTGCTGCCCTGTTCTGAGCAAATTGACACTCTTTGTGACACCTGACCACACGACTGAACAGTAGTCCAGTTGCAACAAAACTAGGGCTTGTAGGACCTGCCTTGTTGATAGTGCTGTAAAGAATGCAGAGCACGCTTTGTTATAGACAGACTTATCCCATCCTAGCTACTGTTGTATCAATATGTTTTGACCATGACAGTTTACAATCCAGGGTTATTCCAAGCAATTTACTCTCCTCAACTTGCTCCATTTCCACATTATTCATTACAAGATTTAGTTGAGGTTTGGGGTTTAGTAAATGATTTGTCCCAAATACAATGCTTTTAGTGTTAGTAGCCATGCCAATTTTCTTCAGCTGCCGAAGGTTGAAGAGGCACTGTTGCGGCTTCTTCCCCACCATGTCGGTGTGGTGAGATCATTTCAGGTCCTCAGTGATTTGCACACGAGGAACTTTAAACTTTGACCCCCGTCGAGGAAGATGGGGGGTGTGCACCTCTTCGTCTCCTGTAGTCCATAACAAGCGCCTTAGTTTTGCTGATGTTGAGCGAGAGGTTATTTTCCTGGCAGCACTCCTTCAGGGCTCCCTAACCTCCTCCCTGTAGGCTGTCTCCGCAGTTGGTAATCAGGCCTACTACTGTTGTGTGTCAGCAAAGTTGATGATTGAGTTGGAGTCGTGCATGGCCACGCAGGCATGGGGTGAACAGGGAGTACAGGAGGGGACTGAGCACACCTGGGGGCACCAGTGTTGAGGATCAGCATGGCGGAGGTGTTGCCTTACCTCATCAGTAAATCTAGGACCCAGTTGCACATGGAAGAGATCAGACCAAGGCCCTGAGCTTAGTGACAAGCTTGGAGGGCACTATGGTGTTAAAAGCTGAGCTGTAGTCAATAAACAGCATTCTCACATAGGTATACCTCTTGTCCAGGTGGGATAGGGTGGTGTGCAGTGCAATGACGATTGCGTCGCCCATGGATCTGTTGGGGCGGTATGCGAATTGTGTGGGTCTAGGTTCTCGGTTAAGGTAGAGGTGATATGGTCCTTAACTAGCCTCTCAAAGCACTTCACGATGACAGAAGTGAGTGCTACGGGACAATAGTAATTTACTTTTCTTTCTTGGGTACAGGAACAATGGTGGACATCTTGAAGGAAGTGGGTACAACAGACTGGGATAGGGAGGGATGGAATATGTATGAGAAGAGGTTGACCAACACAAATACATGTACACACTTTATTTTTCATTTGCAGATCATTAAGTTCAATGCAGTTATCCAAACACATTCGTCATCAATGACTAAAATAACAAATCTAGTTTTAAAAGACACATTTCATAAATAAATGTAGTCATTTCATAGCCTGTGTATCATTAAACAAATAGTCATTTAGTAGCAAAAAATAATCCAGCCAAATTAATGCTGAAAACTGCTCATCACACCATCTCTGTCTGATACATGTTGTGTCTTCAAGTTCATTCCCACAGAAAACTTTAGATGGAAGCAGTACCACACAGTCAACCCTCAGACTATTGATTCAATGTGAGAAACCTCAGAGAGTTTTCAACCTCAGGGCAAATCCAAGGTGATCTCAATATCTCTACAGTAGAAGCTAACAAAACACATTGATCAGTAAAGTAGAGGCTAACATTGTATAAAACGCTCCCTTTCCACTGCACAGTGAGAAGCAATGGTGTGCAACTTGTGGTGGAAATTCTAACCAAATGGGGAGAGACAGAGATTTCTTCCAACAAACTAACTTCCAGCTTTATTTAAGAATTGCAATAATGGAGCTGGTCAATAATAGTGCCGTAATAATACAGAAAATATAGAGGTCTTATATAGTAGACCTAAAAATGCTGTGTCATGGCTGGTTCCACCCTCCCCGGCAGATCTCGGGGCATCACGAGCTACCTTGTGTTCATCTTGTGGTTATGTGTATCAGGTGTGTGAGATCATACAGCACAAACAAGTGATAACGTTCTGTTACTCCTTTCTGCTCAAGCTAGCCTCTGTTCTCTTCATATCTCCACACTGCCCTTTGAAAGATACGAAAATAACAGAATGGACTGAAAAACTGTGGTCACTCTGAGAGGCTCTTTGTCTTTGGCTACGTGACCAAGTTTCTCAGAAGCAAAGATAACTGAAAACAATAACAGGTCTGTTCTGTTCCTCACGCTATCTCTATCCCGAATCACACTGTGTCCTTAACTATACGCCTAGACCAGCTGTGGGAAGCTAAAGGGAACCATCCTTGTGAAAATCACAGCAGTTATGAAATCCCCTAGCAACAGTAAGACATCTTACTATTGCCAAGCACATAGTTGTTAACTATCAACATTCATACAGATATAATCAATAAAGCAGGTAAATACGCACTTTTTCACTCACATATGCTTTCTTACTGTTATCAAATTCACTGTTACCACTTCCTTTATGAGGTGAGAATGAAGTGATGGAGTGACTTTAATCTTAACTGGTCTGAGTCAACTGATGAGGCTTCTCTCCTTCATGTTTATATTGGTGTGTTTTTAAGGTATTCAATCTGGAGAAACTCTTCCCACAGTCACAGTGGTAAGGCTTCTCTCCTGTGTGTGTTCAACGATTAACTTTACCTGATGTTTTGAAGCATTTCCCAAAGTCAGAGCAGGAGCAAGGCTTTTCTCCTTTATGTATATGTTGGTGGGGGTTTTTAGTTGCCCAGTGGAGAAAAAAACTCTTCCCACAGTCAGAGCAGGAGTAAGGCTTACGTCTTTTATGTATTAATTGATGACTTTTTACGGTATCCAATCGGGAGAAACTCTTTCCACAGTCAGAGCAGGAGTAAGGCTTCTCTCCTGTGTGCACTCTCTGATGAATGGTTAATTTAGCTGAATTAATGAAGCATTTCCCACAGTCAGAGCAGGAGTAAGGCTTTTCTCCAGTGTGCATTTTCTGATGAACTGTCAGAGCCCTTGATGTTGTGAAGCTCTTCCCACAGTCAGAGCAGGAGTAAGGCTTCTCTCCAGTGTGCACTCTTTGATGAATGGTTA
The DNA here is from genome assembly GCF_020615455.1 of Coregonus clupeaformis. NCBI lineage: Eukaryota > Metazoa > Chordata > Actinopteri > Salmoniformes > Salmonidae > Coregonus > Coregonus clupeaformis. Next base: position 384,934 of record NW_025533852.1, read on the forward strand.
ATTTAGCTGATTTAATGAAGCAATTCCCACAGTCAGAGCAGGAGTAAGGCTTCTGTCCTTTATGTATTAATTGGTGACTTTTAAGGTATCCAATCGGGAGAAACTCTTTCCACAGTCAGAGCAGAAGTAAGGCTTCTCTCCAGTGTGCACTCTCTGATGAATGGTTAATTGAGATGAGTTAATGAAGCATTTCCCACAGTCAGAGCAGGAGTAAGGCTTCTGTCCTTTATGTATTAGTTGGTGACTTTTAAGGCATGCAATTGGGAGAAACTCTTCCCACAGTCAGAGCAGGAGTAAAAGGCTTCTCTCCAGTGTGTATCCTGATGAACTGTCAGAGCTTGTGATGTTGGTGAAGCTCTTCCCACAGTCAGTGCAGGAGTACGGCTTCTCTCCTGTGTGTATACGTTGATGTCTTTTAAGTGGCACAATTGGGAGAAACTCGCCCCACAGTCAGTGCAGGAGTATGGCTTCTCTCCTGTGTGTATACGTTGGTGTGTTTTTAAAGTAGTCAATTGGGAGAAACTTTTCCCACAGTCAGAGCAGAAGGAAGGCTTCTCTCCTGTGTGTCTTCTTTGATGATTTTTTCGCTCAGTTGATGTTGTGAAGCACTTCCCACAGTCAGAGCAGGAGTGAGGCTTTTCTCCCTTTATGGATACGTTGGTGTGGTTTCAAGTTGCCCGGCATGGAGAGCTCTTCCACAGGCAGAGCAGGAGAATGGCTTCTCTCCTTTATGTATACATTGGTGGGTTTTTAAAGGTTGCCCGATATGGAGAAACTCTTCCCAGACAGAGCAGGAGTAAGGCTTCTCTCCTGTGTGTATACGTAGGTGGGTTTTTAAGTTGCCCAATCGGGAGAAACTCTCTCTCCACAGTCAGAGCAGGAGTAAGGCTTCTCTCCTGTGTGTATACGTTGGTGTGTTTTTAAGTTGCCCAATCGGGAGAAACTCTTCTCACAGTCAGAGCAGGAGTAAGGCTTTATCTCCAGTGTGCACTCTCTTATGCAGATGTCAGGAGCTTCGTGATGTTGTAAAAGCTCTTCCCAGTCAGTGTAGGAGTTTTTCTTCTCTCCTGTGTGTATTAAAACGTTGTGTGTTATTAAGTGGCCCAATTGGGAGAAACTCTCCCCACAGTCAGAGCAGGAGTAAGGCTTCTGTCCTTTATGTATTAATTGGTGACTTTAAGGTATCCAATCGGGAGAAACTCTTTCCACAGTCAGAGCAAGAATACAGATTCTCTCCTGTGTGTATTTTTAAGTGTATTTTTAACTGATAGAATTGGGAAAATCTCCCTCTGGCTACAATTGGTGTTGTTAAACGAAGTGGTGAGACCTTTTAGCTGTGTGATCTTCCCGGTTGCTCTCTGGATGTAGAGAATGTCTCAACATGGTCTCTTGTGTGAACAACATCAGAAGAACCAGTCAGTTAATTGTGATATACATGACTTCATATACAGTGCCCTCAGAAAGATCACACCCCTTGACTTTTTCTAGATTTTGTTGTGTTTCAGCCTGGCTAATTAAATAGATTAAATTGAAATTGTGTGTCATTGGCCTAATGTACCACAACACATACATGGCCATGGATACATGACTAGATAAGTGGATAGTTTATTCCAAGATGAATTACTACGACTATCTAGCATCTGAGATATGAATACCACATCTGTAGATTCAAAACCACCAGTTGGAGGACAGAAGGAACTAAACCACCAGTTGGCCGTGAAAGTGTTATAAGCATGGTAGGTAAACTGTTTTAATCTTTCGATGTACTTTATAGACCTGATAACAACCATGGAATACTCCATAAAGGAATACCCTAAACGTCAGTGGAATACCCCGCAGTCGTGTCTTTATAACGTCAGTGGAATACCCCATAACAACCATGGAATACCCCATAAATGTCAGTGGAATACCCATAACATCAGTGGAATACCCCATAATATCAGTGGAATACCCTATAACGTCAGTGGAATACCCCATAGCACAGTAAGAATACCCCATAATGTCAGTGAAATGATTTCTATTCAGAATTAATTTAAAATAAAAAACTAAAATGTCTTGAGAGTCAATAAGTATTCAACCCCCTTTGTTATTAGGCACGCCTAAATAAGTTCAGGAGTAAAAATTGAAATAACAAGTCACATGATAAGTTGCATCAACTCACTCTATGTGCAATAATAGGTACCCGAACATGATTTCTGAATGACTACCTCATCTCTGTACCCACACATTCAATGATCTGGTAAGGTCCCTCGTCCAAGTAGTGGGAAATTCAAACACCCAGATTCAACCATAAAGACCAGGGAGGTTTTCTAATGCCTCACAAAGAAGGGCACCTTATTGGTAGATAAACAAAACAAAAGAAGACATTGACTATACCTTTGAGCATGGTGAAGTTATTAATTAACTTTGGATGGTGTATCAACACACCCAGTCACTACAAAGATACAAGCGTCCTTCCTAACTCAGTTGCCGGAGAGGAGGGAAACCGCTCTGGGATTTCACCAGATGTAATGGTAACTTTAAAGCACAGTTAGACTGAGGATGGATCAAACAACATTGTGTAGTTACTCCACAATACTAACATAAATGACAGAGTGAAAAGAAGGAAAGCTGTATAGAATACAGCATCCTGTTTGCAATGAGGCACTAAAGTAAAAATGTGGCAAAAATAATTTAACTGATAACCTGAATAGCGTTATGTTCAGGGCAAAACCAACAACACATTACGGAGTACACTCTTAGCATGGTTGTGGCTGCATCATGTTATGGTATGCTTCTCATCAGCAAGGACTTGGGAGTTTGTTAAGGATAAAAAAGAAACGGAATAGAGTTAAGACCGGCAAAATCCTAGAGGATAATCCCTGGTTCAGTGCTTTTCCAACAGAGACACTGGGAGACAAATTCACCTTTCAGCAGGACAATGAACCTAAAACACAAGGCCAAATATACACTAGAGTTAGTTACCAAGACAACATTGAATGTTCCTGAGTGGCCTAGTTACAATTCTGAATTAAAATCGGTTTGTGTGGAAAAGCTATGGCAAGACTTGAAAATGTCTGTCTTGCAATGATCAACAACTAACTTGACAGAGCTTGAAGAATTTAAAAAATAATGATGTAAAATAATTTACAATCCAGGTGTGCAAAGCTCTTCGAGATTTACCCAGAAAGACTCACAGCTGTAATCGATGCCAAAGGTGCTTGCTCAAAGTATTGGACTCAGGGGTGTGATGTAATGATATTTCTGCATTTCAATTTTAATAAATTTGCAAACATTTCTAAAAAACATGTTTTCACTTGTCATTGTGGGGTCTATTGTGTGTAGATGGTATAAGAAAAATATCAATTTTAATCCATTGTGAATTTAGGCTGTAACACAACAAAATGTGGAATAAGTCAAGGGGTAAATATACTTTCTGGAAGGCATGCAAAGTACACACAGACTCATTTAATAGAACTTTAAAACATTGGCAGTTTGTCTACTTCACTTCTTTAGTCTACTCTCTGAACACTCCAGATAGCCCAGTGAATAAAACACATGTTGACAATAACATCTACCTTCTCATTGAAACAGTTCATCATGAAACAATTCTACTGGAAACTTTTCATAGCCAGTGGGAAGTTGGAAGGAACAACACAAGCGTTGTGAGTCTGGAGTTCTTCAGGGATGTGGATATGAAAATGAAATGAATTCAACCTATCATTAGACTGGGTGATAACTTTATGGAGGTCAACTTATGAAGAGAACATAGATAAATGAATACAACAAACGTAAGCAGATGGTGAACCTGCTCTTACCATGAGAAACAGATTTCTCAATCTTCTCCTCCTCTTCTTCATCATGTCTTTAATGTTGACATTCAGCTCCAGTGTTTGACTGCAGTCTTCCAGCTTCACTGATGCCATCTCTGGATCCTGGGCAGATGCACACTGGTTCCACTGTCTATAATCAGGACCAAGTGTGGAAGGAGAGTTAGCAGCGGGCACGGGTTTATCCTCACTGTTAATGTGCCAAGGCCTCAGACTTAATCTGAGTCGGACTGCTAGTAATAAAGAGAAACGGACTACTAAAAAGTTATTGTCTTGACAGTTCTGGCACTTTCTTTATTCTCTAAAAATATATATGTTATATTTTTCTTGTTCAATTCTCACTTAGCTAGATCAGGTAGCTAAGCACTGACAACAAAACATTCATTAATTCCATTAAGACACAGTACACACTTTAAATTACACAAACGTAAATGTACACTTTAACCATATAATAGATTTCCTGAATCCACATGCATACATAAATGACTCAAAAACCATTTAGTACAAGGTTACAGTTTGTTTTAAACACTATTAATTATTTCCTTGAATAACCTTGTCTTCATGTATTACAGCGTCACAACAATTGTATTTCCCGATCACACCATAGTAACATTTATAGATAATATAGAAACAACTGAACGTGGTTAAAACACAGTATTCAGCTTCAAAAAGTCTCTCTGATCAGAGTATGAGCAGAGAAGTAGAGAGAGAGCAGAGTAGAGAGCAGAGCAGAGCAGAGAGGAGCCTTCACTTTGAATTGAGAGTTAAGGAGATTCCAACCGCTGACGTGGCCTCTCGCCCGTTTCACCTCGCTGCAACATTCCAGTAGCGCTATCAAGGAACTTTAATCCATTTTAGAATAAGGCTGTAAATAACAAAATGTGAAAAGTAAGGTTGAATAATTCCGAACGCACTGTATATGTTACATTTTTAGACTGATTTAATACAACAGAAAATGCTGTTTAAATGCTGAGTGCTTAATGTCCTGACTCTCAATCAGCCTATTGTGTCGCACTCGCAAATGCTTCACAATGTATTTCGGTAGTAATAGCATTTAAGTAATATAGCCTAAATTATTATATTATGTTCCTTCAGGCTCCCCTGTCTGGCTCCTGACCCATTTAGAGTGTTTTTCTATATGCTGTTTAATATGACAATAGCTATTTGAAATGATGAGATACGTCCACCTTTTCATGTTAATTAAATTACGTTTCTTTCAAATCATATGGTTTGCTTTCAAAACTTAAACCAAATGGTAGGTCCATGTAGTCACAAAAAAATTTGATGGGTGCTAAGTTAAATTGTGCATTTTAATGAATGGAGCGGCATTTTTCTTTCCTGTGAGATGAGTTTTTAGCGGAGCAGTGGAAAGGACGTGGAGGGCCTAGCTCTGTTCGAATACCCATACTGATATACTGTATACTACATACTTAATGAGTATATACTATATACTATTAGTATACTGTAAACGAACGGTTTCGCTTCAGTTGAGCTTACTAGAGCTACACCTGTCTACCGGAAGTTGATGCTGTTGCTATGCAACCTCTTGTTAGCTTGTTAGCATAACAAATGACTAGCTAGACATTTGACTATGGGGTGTGTTCGTAAATTCAATCTGGAGTGCCAGAGTGCCTGGGCGCTCAGAAACAACCAAGATCGAGCTTCTGACTATCACAACGGCAGTCACAAATAAGCTAATCCCTGACTAGCTACTTCCAGACACAAATGAGAGAAAAAGCTAACTCTGACCATTGTACTCCCCTAGCAGAGCTGGTTTGGCTGTTTTCATGTTATCTAGAGGGTTAGATGTAATGTGTTGCT
>NW_025533853.1:0-35000 GCF_020615455.1 Coregonus clupeaformis
TTTCTGGGGTTTGCTAACTTCTATAGAAAGTTTATCCGAACTATGCACCGCTGCTGCCTTCCACGATCTGCACCCAGCACCAAGCAACCCTTCACCTGACCCCAGCAGCCGACAAGGCCTTCAGTACCCTCAAGGTTCACTCCGCTCCCATCTCAGATGCCTGACGTGGACCGGCACCATTGGGAGGTGGACGCCTGATGGAGTTAGGGAGATTTTCAGTGTGGCTGCGGAGGATAGGAAGCTCCATCCCGTGCTCTTTTCACGCTGTCTCTGAGTGCAACTATCACATAGGGAACTAAGCTGCTGGCTGTGAAGCTTGGCTCGAGGAGGGCGCCACTGGCTGAGAGGGGTCCACCATTCCATTTCTGCTTGACCGATCATAAGAACTTGGAGTACATCCGCACGGCCAAACGGTTGAACTCCAGGCAGTCCCGCTGGGCCCCTGTTCTTCACCAGGTTTAATTTACTCTGTCATACCTCGGCCTGGATCACAACACCAAAGCAGACGCTCGTAATTCAGAAGGATGACAACCCCTCCAAGGATCCTGTGTGATTCTGCCAAGTCCCCGATCAGCAGCTCTGACTCTGGGTTGTTGAGGAACAGTGCTGGAAGCCTCAGAACCTGGCCCGGTCCCAGCACTTGCCTAGTGACCGCCTTTTTGTCCTCGAAACCTAAGGTCCAGGTGTAGTGGGGATAGGATCACCAGCTTGTCACCCTGGCTCCACCCGCACTACAACCTGCTGCTGCCCGCCAGATCTGGTGGCTCCGCCTGAGAAAGGATGTACGGGAATTCGCCCAAGCCTGCCCCATCTCGCAACCAACACAAGTGTCCTGCCAGCCCCAGCCGATTGCTGCAGCCTGCCTGTGCCCAGGTCAGCCCTGGTCTCACATCGCTCTTGACTTTGTCACGGGCTGCCCCTTCAAGGGGCAAGACCGCTGCCTACCAGCAGTTGACCGATTCAGCAAGATGGCACACGACCCTCTCTCTAAGCCTCCAACCGCTAAGTGGAGATCAACAGGTGGTTGGAACACGCTCCGGATCCATGACTGCCAAAGACAGTTTCTGACCGTGGTCCACCTCCTCCGCCTTTTGGCTGGAGTTTGTCACCTGCTGGGAGCCGTAGTTCACTTCCGGATTCCATCCCAATCCAATGGGCAGTCAGAGCGGTAACCGAGCTCGAGAAGGCACTACAGGCATGACTTCACGCAACCCCCCACTCCTGGTCGCAGCAATTGACATGGGTGGAGTACGACACAATTTCACCTGCCTGCCATCGTATGTCCCCTTTCCAATGTGTTTGTGGATACCAGCCTCCTCTATTTGCTGTCAGGAAGGGGAGGTTATTGCCCATCTGCACTTGGGCGCTTGCTCCGCGATGTCGCGCACCTGTCACAGGTCTGCTTTCACACTTCTTTGTGATCCGCTGCCAGCTACACTACCGGGCCAACCGGCCGGAGAATCCTCGCTCCCACCTACCATGTTGGGTCAAAGGGTGTGGTTGTATCAAGGAACCTGCCACTCAGGGTGGAGTCGAAGTTGGCACCGGCTCATTGCCCATTCTCATCATGGCGAGTGATTAGGCTAACTGCTGTCGCTCAATCAGTCACTCCATGAGGGTGCACCACTTCTCTATGTGTCTAAGATTAAAGCCCATTCATGAGAGTCACGGTCCCTGCTGCGCTTTGTCCTCCTCCTCCACGGCTCGCCGATGGTGGTCTGGTTGACACTGGCCCTCACGTTTCTGCTTGGTCCAGACGGAGGGGTGTGGGCTCCAGTACTCCTCATTGATTGGGAGGTATGGACCTGAGTGAAAGGACCTAAGTGCAATAGTGGATGGGATAGGACTCTCATCACCGCCTTCCACCAACGGTATCTCTGATCAACCTGTAATCCAGAGGGGTCACTTTCAGAGGGATCTCTAACTGGCCCTGCTCGGGCCGGCTTCCTGTCCTGTGCTGCCTGATCCAACCGACCTGTCCACTCCTTCACCACGCCCCCCTCGGCTTCCTCCGGAGGGATGAGGCGCTTCGGCTGGGACTGCCTGGAGGAGTTTAGCCTCCTCCGGCCTCCTCCCGCCGGGGCGTGGAGGTGCTCTTGGGACTTCTGGGGTCGTCCCTTGGGGGTTCTGTCATGAGCCCTTATCTAATCGACAACACCTAATGTGTTTCCACCATCTTCCACTCTGCTCATCTCTCTCTACTCAGCCTAACGAGCTCCACCCGTTCCTGCTCTGCTCGGCTCTAATTACCTAAGCCAGCTGCGCTGCATTACCAATTAATCCTCTTCCCAGTATTTAAAGTCCGTCTTCTTAGCTCTCTCTTTGTCAGATCGGGTGCAAAGCTCACACCCGAACCTGTGTAAGTCGGCGCTTTCTGCCTCACTCCTTGCTTTTGTGACCCCGACCTGCCTGATTCTTGGATACTCTTTCTGCCCCAGGAAAATCAAGATCCTGCTCTCTGCCATTACTTAATTCTGACTACTCTTCACCCCGTAACTCTGACCAGCCTTCTGGCCTTGCTACAACGTATTTGGGATTTCTTGAACTGTAATTTCGTTTGTTTCATCCGCCTGGTGGTTTCTCCCCCCCAGGACCTCTGGACCACTAACCACCGGGCGCCCTCATCGGACGATCGGCTGCCACTGGGGGCACAGACCCAGCACATTGACTGATAACCCTGGAGCCTTCATCACTCCCCTACTTCCCTTCCTTAAGTTTAATAAAATCTGGTGACGAGTGGTTTTTGTCGCCTGTCTGAACTGGGACAGAGAAAGGCCATAGGCAGACCTGGCTCTCAAGAGAAGATAGGTTATGTGCGCATGCCCACAAAATGAGGGGGAAACGAGCTGCACTTCCTACCTCCTGCCAAAATGTTGCGACCATATTAGAGACACATATTTCCCTCAGATTACAGAGATCCGCCAGTGCAATTCGAACAAACCCAATTTTGATAAACTCCCTTATCTATTGGGTGAGTACCGTGCAATGCCATCACAGCAGCAAGATTTGCCTCTTGTCAAAGAAGGGGCAACCAGTGAAGAACAAACACATAATATGTCTAACCCACATTATATTTATTATTTTTCCATATTGTACTTTACTTTATTTGCATGTATTGTTACAACTACTGTATATAGACATAACTTGCTGACATTTGAAATGTCTTTATTCTTTTTAAAACTTCTGAGTGTAATGTTTACTGTATATGTTATTGTTTATTTCACTTTTGTTTTACCTGGTCGCTTGCCTTGGCAGTGTTAACATACGGTCCAAGCCAAAAAGCCTTTTGCAATTGAATTGAGAGAGAGTTACATATTAGGGTTAGAATGTGGGGTTATGTGTTGAGTTTAAGGTTACGGGTTAAGGTTAGGTTAGGTAAGGGTTAGGAGTTAGGTTTGAGGATAGGGCTACATCTCAGTAATTAGCTTACCCTCCTCTTGTCTCTCTCCCTTATTATTGTATCACTGCCATTAGAAAGAAAGAGAGAGAGAGCGAGAGAGAGAGAAAGAGGAGAGAGTTGTAGAGAGAGAAAGAGAGAGAGAGACAGAGAGAACCCAGCCTGCAATCCAGTTAAAAATGTTGTTGTAACGGCATGTTTGAGTGCCCTTCACCCTCCTACTCCACTCATGTCCCTGCTCTGACCCTCTCACACTAACCAGATGACTTCTGTCAAGTAATGAGTTACAAGGGAAAACAGTCAGTGTGTGTGTGTGTATGTGTGTGTGTGTGTGTGTGTGTGTGTGTGTGTGTGTGTGTGTGTGTGTGTGTGTGTGTGTGTGTGTGTGTGTGTGTAGATGCATACGTATGTGTGTGCATAAAACATCTGGATGTGGCAATAGACCTCATACTGCTTGGGACTACAGAAAGGTGAACAGATGATTATCTCTACTCTCTCTCTCTCTGTGTCTCTCTACTCTCTCTCTCTCTCTCTCTGTCTCTCTCTCTCTCTCTCTCTCTCTCTCATCTCTCCTCCTCTCTCTCTCTGTTCATCTCTCTCTCTCTCTATATTCTCTCCATATCTCTCCCTCTCGCTCTCTCTCTCTCTCTTTCTCTCTGTGTGTCTCCCCACTCTCTCCTCTCTCTCTCTCGCTCTGTCTCCCCCCTCTCCTCTCGCTCTCTCTCTCTATCTCGATCCCTCTCTTGCTCTCAGGTGCTGAGTCACTCAACAGGAACAGCTTCAGTTTACATGAGAGACTGAACTCTCCCACCAAGTCTTCACTCCCTCCCCACCATCCCCCACTCTCACGTCACCCCAAAGGAGAGCCTCGATTACACACACACCTCGCACACACCCACGCCACACAACCATCAACATTCGCCTTTAAACACACACACACACACACACACGTCATTCTGACTAGAACTAGAACTAGATCCTCAGTTTGACAGCCACAAAGTGCAGCTCTGTATTACTCCTGTTCAGACAGAAAGACAGAGGCAGGATTCTACATGACGTGTGTTTTAGGAGAAAGTCAAATGTTCTTGATGATAGGAGACATATTGCCTTAGGCTTTGAGCACTTCAGCTGCCTCCTTCAGCTATTCGACTGCGTCGGAGTCCAAGTGACTCGTTGTTCTTCTTTTAGTATTGTAGGAGGGTATGTGTATGTTTTTATAGTAGATAGTACCATGTGTGTTCATTTTAAGTTATCTATTGCATGTGGACAATAAAGTTAGATTCTATTCTCTGACCAACTCCCTACCTATGTTGCTGTTTACAGCTAAACGGGAGACACTTTAAAGAACTGGAGGACTTCATTGTTAGATATGACAAGACATTAGCCAGTAAGTGGCTAATGCCTTGCACCCATTCAGCATACTTACTCAGGGGGTATTCTCTATGCTAACCACCACTCTTACACTGAAGCTACTACGATCTGTCACACCCTCGTAGTTATCCTAAACAACAGGGTTGAGGTATTTTGAAAATGTATGGGGATGTATGGGGGATGTATGGGGATGTATGGGGATGATGGGGATGTATGGATGTGCCACAGCTGAGACCTCCACAAGGATAGGTGTGGAGAAAATATATCCCTTTCAGCTGTCAACACCTGTCATTATGACTTGACAAACACACACACACACACCTTCTGTAAGCACACTGCATGCACACTTTGTACACACTCATGCCACGCCCCTAGCGACAACCTATGTAAGAGGCAGTAACCCGAGAGAGAGAGAGACTATTTATAAGCGGATAAACACCCTTCATAACTCCGTTTATTTATTTCTGGACTGCTCCTTTACTGCATCAGGGCGGTTACATGGGAACGTTCGCTGTAAAACCACGGTGGTGAATTTCAATTGTAAATGTCAGGATTGGAATGGAATTACCAATGGAAGTGTTCGGTGCTCGTGCTATGAACAGAGAAGCGTAGTCCTTAATAACGGTTAGAGTACTGAAATGCTTATTCCAAACCAATGGGACGGTCCAGTCAGTCAGTTAGTCACATTACGCAATGGGACACCAAGTCACATAAAGTAAAGGGACAGTCAGCTATTTGGTCACTCAGGGTAAGCAGAGCCTGGCATTTTTATTAGGGTGCTACAGTGTTTCCCACCCCCCACCCCCTGGTCTATCCGTCTGACCTGAGGCAGTAGAGGAGTGTACAGTCCATTACTAATCAAACCTCTGTCTGGTTCTGTCTGTGTGTCTGTCCTGTCTCCTCCTAAAGCTGTGACATAGAGCCGAGATAGTGACAGAGACCCTTTTTGGGAGAGAGTAGCCACGAGAGGAGGGGAGTCCCCTCCAGACACCTAGGCGCCTAACAAACACACAAAAACACACACACACAAACACACACACACACACTATTTTTTTACACACACACACACACACACACACACACACACACACACACACACACACACACACACACACACATACACACTACACACACACAGACACTCAGAGGCTGTGAATAGGATAGTCATAGAAGGTTGGGACGTGTGAACAACTTGTCTCAAGGCCTGTGTGCCAACAGTACTAAGAGCCAGCGTCATCTCCTCGTCTCCTTTCCTCGTCTCTCGCTTTTCCTCTCCTTGTCTCCCTTTCCTCCTCCTCGTCTCCTTTCTCATCCTAAGTCTCCTTTCCTTCATGAGCTGATCTGATTGTTCGATAGGTTTTATAGGTTTGCTTTACACAGTTAAAATGAAGAGCAAATGTGAAATGGCTCCTCAAGTCCTATTGCTCTATAGGCATTGGGGTTATATTGACAGCCCTAGTTTATCAACTTCTTAGGTGCTTTGAGGAGACTAGGGGATGAGATTAGAAGGAGAACAGAAATAACTTTGTAAAAGTATTGAGACACTGTCAGACAGACAAACCATCTCACATACTGTGCGTCTTTTATACAAAACTTGAGCTGGAAGAGAGTATTTGTAGTATTAGCCTATAATAGAAGATAATTTGTAATTTTATAGAGCTGGTCATTGTACATTTATCAATAACGCTTTTTTGTGGTATATTTTATTGTATGTAGGTATTAAATAATAATTGTTTCAGATTCATTGCCTTGGTATTAAAAGCCATATGATGAGTTTTAGGTTTGCAATTCTGGTTGACTGAGTTTAAGATGTTTATATGCTTTTAAAGAATGTGAACCGAAATGTGGATTAACTCAGAGAAACTCGGAATCCAACAAATTGTGTTATAGTTAATGTGTGTTGTCCACAAGAGATAATATTTAAATGAAATATTCGTCTTTAAAACTATGTCTCTTTCTTTTTTTCTTGCAGACATCTATTGCGTCTCTTATAACTCAAAGTATATCTAAGCTAGCGTGTAATTCAATGTTAATAATTATAGGTCTGGATCAAGTGTTATAGTGCTCCAGACCCGTCTCGTCTCAAGTCAACTCACACCTTGTATACGAGTGAGGGTCGGTTCTGGAGCGTTCCGACAGTTTTCAATTCAGTTGTGTTTATCACTCATATCAAAATACAACAGCTGTAACAACCTTAAACAATGACAGGCAGAGACACTTATTCATTGCTCAGAGTTGTATTTTATAATTTTTTTATTTTGAACAGGAATTATTCAAAAATCACAGAGGCAGTAGGGAGCAGAGCCCACAATCCCAGTCTGGTATCAGTGATAATGATGTGAAATCCGGACGCAAATTGTAAAAGTTACGATGTGGAAAGGTTTACAAGAAGACAGATGGTTATACGACAAAAGTAGGTGGGTGCCTGGGTGGGGTGTATAACGCGAACGCTTAGCAACCCACAAGTTTAATTCAAACCTCATCCCGGCAACTTTTCAGCTACTTTTTAGCTACTTCTGCAAATACTTAGCCATTTTTTTATTTATTTGATTTTATTTCACATTCATTTAACCAGGTAGGCCAGTTGAGAACAAGTTCTCTTACACTGTCGGACTGGCTGGCATAAAGCACCAGTGCGACATAAACAACTCACACAGTTACTATGGGTAAAAAACAAAGTCAATAAATAGGTTTATAGTGCAAAATAATTACAATTAGGATAACTACTGGAATTGCTAGATCAGGGATTATGGGCAAATAGAGATACTGGGGTGCAAAAGAGCAAAATAAATGACGTCATCAATACCTCTTGACCTTAACCCTTTTCCAGCTAACCCTTCCTCTTCCCTAACCTCCAACCCTTGCTAGCCTAACTCCTAATCTCAGCCTAATCCAAACCTGCCTGTAGATAACGTTATAGGGAATTGTTATCAGCCACCTAGCTGTATAAAGCTAAGGGCAAATGAATTGAAATTAAATAACTGTTTTGGTTAATTATCTTTATATTTGTATTCCTAGAAAATAGTAACATATTGTATGTTTGAATGATTTCCCCAACAATGTTTCAAAGCACGCATGTTATTTTCGAGATAAAAACAAGCAAGTGAGCTGCAATAAAAAAATAACAATGTGGGAAACTCTATTAAGCTGCTGTGAGGACCTGTTAGTTTGAGACAGAGTCTCTAAGTTTTTGTAAAAAAATGGTCCAACCACTACAAATCAAAAATGGATTGGCAGTTTCACCTTCAGGTCCAAAATTATGCCTTTATCTAGCTTGTGAAGGCCTCAGCTAAGGCTGATTTAGCTTCAGCTAGATTTATCTCCCCAGAGACCACCAAAGAAAATCTGATTGGATATTTTCTTCTCTTCAATTTCAAGCCTTTACTTTCAACCAAAACTGAAGAGATTAAATCAGAAACATCATAGAAAAACTTCGCAGCCTTCTCTGAAAGGCCGCATTCCGTTTCATTCTGAATGTCTAAAGAAATCCAAATATGGTTAAGGTTCTGAAATATGAACACAGAACATTCTGATTTGAACTCTTATTATGGTAGATGATTTGACAAAATGACAATCATGGTCTTGAATTGGACTCACATTTTTCTCGTTCTTGACCCGTCCCATTCCCGGTCTCGGTCTTGACTTGGTCTCGCCCGCTTACGGTCTTGGTCTTGAATAGGTTTTGCTTTTAGGTGGTCTCGAACACAACACTGGTCTGGATACTAAAGCAGTTATGCAAGAACAACAGTGGAATAAGGTTCAAATTAATGTAGAATTTGCAACTTTCTTATAGCTATATTGGGAGGGAGTTAGGGGAGAGCTAGAACCTTCTGTGAGGGATTTTGGAGCTGGTCCTGTCGGCCACCACCTCAGCACTTTAGGACTGTCCCCCTCCTCTGTGTCCCTGTCTCTATGAATCCTATGACTGTCCCCTTCTGTGTCCCTGTCTCTAGACTTCTGTGACTGTCCCCCTCAGTTTCCCTATCTCTATGCTACTTCCTAAGTGACTGTCCCTTCCCTCTGTGTCCCTGTGTCTATGACTTCTATGACTGTCCCCTCCTGTGTCCCTGTCTCTACACTTCCGCTGGAGTGTCCCCCTCAGTTCTGTCTCTATGACGTCCGTGACTGTCCCCCTCAGTGTGTCCTCATCTATGACTTAGGGATGTCCCCTGTGCGTCCTCTGTCTATGACTCTGACTGTCCGCCTAGTGCTGTATACCCTAAGACTGTCCGGTGTGTCGCCCTCTTGTGTCCCTATCCTCTATGATCCCAAGTGACTGTCCCCCTCTGTGTCCCTGTCTCTATGACTTCTCGGGAGACTGTCCCCCTCAGTGTCCCTACCTCTCTATGACTTCTATGACTGGTCCCCTCTGTGTCCCTGTCTCTCGATGACTTCTATGACCTGTCTCCCGGAGCCTCTGTGTCCCTGTCTCTATGACTTCCCGTGACCTGTCCCCCTCAGTGTCCCTGTCTCTATGACTTCTATGACTGTCCCCCCTGCTGTGTCCCTGTCTCCTGGACAAGGAGACTTCTGAGCGACAAGACTGTCCCCCTCTGTGTCCCTGTCTATGACTTCTATGATTCCCACTTCAGTTCCTGTCTCTGACTGTTGACTGTTGTCCCCCTAAATGTGTCCACTCTGTGAGTGGCAGTCAGGACCTGCTGTTTGGTGTTCGTGCAGTGTGCTGTGAACAGCTCTGTGGGGCTGAGACAGACTACACTGAAACACATTCCAAATCCAGGGCTCTGTGATCATTACTCAACTCATCAATAATCTAGTGGTTACGGGAAACAGACGGTTGGGGCGGTAGGGTGGGTGAAGGTCTGATGCTGAATGGCAGGGGGTGGGGGCAGGAGGTGTCTATTGGCATTTCCTGGGCCTGATCTCTATCAGCTGATGGCTAAGGTCATAGGTCATTGGGAGAAGACTCCCCCAGCGGCTGGCAACAGTCACATTACAGCTAGCGATGATGGGTAGTTTGGCTCTTTCTACCGCATTTTTTTTCCAAATCTAAATTAAAGGATTAAAAAAGGCCACATTTATAGAGTTTGGAGACTCGACTCCCATCGATGTTGCTCTGGAAGGCCGACAAATATCCTGCCCAGTCTGTGTTACTGCCCATGGGAGGCAGGGGAAGCAGCAGTACAATCCCTCCATTTTGTTTCTTGCAGTGGTCTGGTATAGGGCAGAGCAAAGGACCAGTGGCAGCCTAAGCTTTAGCCACCTGTTAGCATTGTCTCTGCAAGGGAGAATTGGGTCTGGGCTGACATGTTGACACAGCACCGATCCCTCGGCTTGCAAACAACCTACCCGTTGGTATCCCTGGCACCTTACCAGTGGAGTCTGGTGGAATGGTGCTGCCACTGGGCTTGGCAGTTGTCAAGGGGGACCCAGCCTCTAGCTCGCAAAGCTGCCAGCAGCAGCCAGGGCACTGGGCTGGAAGTGTGGGAAAGACAGGGAAACTGACGGACCATGCAAGAGGAAGAGTCAGGCGGGGGGTGAGGTGGAGAAGGCAGGAGGCAGCCCACTACCCCTTCCCCTACCCCTTCCCTCTACCCCCCTTCCCTCCTCTCCCCCTGCCCTACCCCTCCCTTCCCTCTACCCCCTTCCCTCTACCCCCAGCCCTCCCACCCCCTTCCCTACCCCCGGCCCTCTCCCTTCCCTCTACCCTTCCTCTACCCCCCCTCTACCCCGTCCTCTACCCCAGGCCCTCTATCCCTTCCTCTACCCCCCATCACCCTTCCTCTCTACCCTTTCCCCTACCCCCGGCCCTCTACCCTCCCTCTACCCTCGGCCCTACTCCTCTACCCCCGGCCTCTACCCCTCCACTCCCCCGGCCTCACCCCATTCACTCCTCGCCTCTACCCTTCCTCCCACCTTCACTACCTCCTCCCTCACCCCGTGTCTCTCATTCCTCTCCCTCTACTGTCCTTCCCTCTCCCCTTCCCTCACCTTCCCTCTCTACCCAACCCGGCCCTCTATCCCCTTCCCCTCTACCCTTCCTCTACCCCTTCCCTCTACCCCGGCCCTCTACCTTCCTCTACCCTTCCTACCACCCTCCCCTCTCCCCCGAGCCCCCTACCCCCTTCCTCTACCCCCGGCCTCTATCCCTTCCCTCTACCCCGGCCCTCCTCCCCTACTCTACCCTTCCCTCACTCCCTCCCTCTCCCCTTCCTCTACCCCCCGGCCCTCTATCCCTTCCCTCTACCCCTTCCCTCTACCCGGCCCCTCATCCCCCTTCCCTCTACCCCCTTCCCTCTACCCCCCTTCCCCTCTACCCCCGGCCCTCTACCCCTTCCCCTCTACCCCTTCCCTACCCCTCCTCTACCCCGGCCTCCCTACCCCCTTCCCTCACTACCCCGTCCTCTATCCCCTCCCTCTACTTTCCCTCACCCCCGGCCCCCCACCCCTTCCCTCACCCCCTCCCCTACTGCCCCTTCCCTCCCTTCACCTCTGCCTCCACCCCGTGCCTCTACCCTTCCTCCACCCCTCCCTCACTCCTTTCCTCCTCTTTAGCTCTCCTTCCCTCCCCACCCCCGACCCCCTCTACCCCCTCGGCCTCTACCCCCTTCCCCCATCTGCCCCCTTCCCTCTACCCTCCCTCTACCTTACTCCTCCCCACTTCCTCCTTCCTCCCTCTACCCCCTTCCCTACCCCCCTTCCTCTGACCTTCCCACTACCCTCTTCCTCTACCCCCTTCCCACTCCCCTTCCCTCTACCCCCTTCCCTCTACCCCTTCCTCCCCTCCCCTTCCCCTCTGACCTCCCTCCCTACCCCCTTCCCTCTCTTACCCCCTTCCCTCTACCCCTTCCCACTACCCCATTTCCTCTACCCCCTTCCTCCACCCTCTTCCCTCACCCCCTTCCCTCTACCCTTCCCTCTCCCACTCCTTCCCTCTACCCCCTTCCCTCTACCCCCTTCCTCTCTACCTCTTCCCTCTACCCCGACCTCTTAACTTGGCTTCGGACAGCTATATTGAAACCACTTTACCATGGCATAATCATTAGGCAGATGGTACAGCTCTCGTTATTGTCCAAACCCCACTGAATGCTTTCCCTATGCATCACCTTATCTCTCAGTAGAAACTGTACTTGTGGCGAAAGTCATAATCCCTTACCTCTTCCTCCTCCATCCCCATAGTGAACAGCCCGCCACCAGCACCCAACAACTATTCCCCTGCTTGCCCATTGCCTATCCCCTCCCCTGGGAGGGCAGGGGTTAGAGGCCGGGTGTAACTGAGAAGAGGGGGTCAGCCTGTTTCTACCCCGACCTCTTCCCCTGTGGTCCGTCCTGGCAGGTCTTTAAATACAGTTCTCTATTTGGAATAGGCCAGCAGTCCATTTTAAATACAGTTCTCTTATGGGCCAGAATGGTTTTAAATACAGGGATATCTCTGTTTGGGCCAGGCTAGGGGTCGAAACACAGATCTCTATATGGGCCAGGCTGTCAGTTTCCCAAATACAGAACTCTATATGGGCCAGGGCAATCCGTTTTTAAATACAGATCTCTCTACCTGGGCCAGGGCAGCTTAGTTTTAAATACAGAACTCTATATGAGCCAGGGGAAACCATTTAATGATCTCTCTATGGGCCAAGGGCAGTCAGTTTTAAATACAGTTCTCTTATAATGGCCAGGGCAGTGGTTTTAAATACAGATCTCTCTATGGGCCAGGGGCAGTCTGGGTTTAAATACAGAGCTCTCTCTATGGGCAAGGGCAGTCAGTTTTAAATACAGTTCTCTATGGGCCAGAGCAGTCAGGGTTTTAAATACAGAACTCTATAGGCCAGGCAATCCGATTTTTAAATAGAGATCTCTATGGGCCAGGGTAAAGTCATTTTGTAATACAGAACTTCCTATGGGCCAGGGCAATCCGTTTAAGTACAGATCTCTCTATGGGCCAGGGCAGTCCAGTTTTAAATACAGTTCTCTATATGGGCCAGCAGTCAGTTTTAATACAGATCTCTATGGGCAAGGGCACGTTTTTAATACAGTTCTCTATGATGGGCCAGCAGTCAGTTTTAAATAAGAACTCTATATGGGCCAGGGCAATCCGTTTTAAATACAGATCTCTCTGGGGCCGAAGGCAGTCAGTTTCAAATACAGTTTTCTCTATGGGCCAGGGTAGTCAGGTTTTAAATACAGTTCTCTCTGAAGTCTCACATTCATTATAGATTAAGAATAATATTTCAATTATTTTTCATTAAATTTGACCGGCATATGACCTCGCAACGAAATAATTCCTGTGGCTTTCAGATTCACTCTGCAATAAAGAAAATATGATGCAGACAACTGTTGCTACCCCTGTGGCGTAAATGTAGAAATATGTCCTGCGTCTGGATCTTAGCTCAGCTTAGGAAGATGGAGAATATTTCCATGATGTGGAACCCATTACCCACCTAAGTCTCCAAAATGATTTCCGCACATCCCGGGTGACTCCCATGACATCACACACACCAGCACACACACACACACACACACACACGCCAGTCCAGCATGTGTCGAGTCAGAACAGGTCAAAAATGTGTGGGTGCGTGGGGGGCTTTCGCACATCCTAGAATGAATTGCATGTGTGGCGAGCTGAATGGAAGTACAAGTAGATGGGATTCTGAAGACTCATTCATTTTGGAAAAGACACATCACTTGAAACTGAGGTGAAGGGAAAGTTATCACAAGTTTAAGTATCTTTGTTGCAACTCATTGGGAGAGTATGAGAACTCACTGAGCGCCCATCACAACATAGCAGCGTGTGGGTGTTGCAAACTACTTGAGCCTCTTGAGAGATTTCACATGTGGGGCGGCCGTGCAGTGTCCTGGGGTGATGATGTCATTGGGATGCGGTGTGGGAGGAAGCTGATGATGTCAGGGCTTAACCTTTAACAGTTGGTTCCTCCCCGAACGTGCTGACGGAGCTGGGTCTCATCTGGTCTTACTGCCACATTGACGTTTGGTCAACCGAACAGTCAGCCAGTCGACGTGGAAAAAGCTAACAAACGTCCCATCTTCATGGCTTTAGACCTGATGTGAAGGACTTGTCTTGAGTTATCTCCCTACTGATGGATAGCTGCACACACACAATACTACATTGGCTGTTACAATGTAGAGTACCAGTCAAAGTTTGGACACACCTACTATTCAAGGGTCTGTTCTATATTTTTACTATTTTCTACATTGTAGAATAACTAGTGAAGGTAGTACGAAAATGTATAAACCACGAACTGTAAGTCCCCTCTGGATAAGAGCCGTCTGTAAATGACTGAAATGTAAAAATAGTACGAATGAATCTAAAATACGAGATATATTTTGATTGGTTTAACACTTTTTGGTACTACATGATTCCATATGTGTTATTTCATAGTTTTGATGTCTTCGTATTATTCTACAATGTAGAAAAGTAAAAATAAAGAAAAGCTTATTACATCTCTCAGTGGTTAGTGTGGATGTTGGAACAGAGCTTGTGAGTCAGATATAATATAAGGTGACCTAAGAGTGACCTGTGATACATGACCAACTACCCAACCCGGACATCTGGGAGGCAAATCCTCAAGGGGAATGTTGTAATAGATCCAAAACAACACACACACATTTTACATACTTTATTTGAATCCACCAATCAAAATTTACATTAAAAAAAAAAGTATCCAAACGTTTCAAAGGTTTTGTATGCATGGACACTTAAAGGTACAGGAAGCACCTCCTTCTCAAACCAGCCAGGCTGCCCACGACAGCTGAAACATAGCACCTCCTTCTCCAAACAGCCAGGTTGCCCACTTACAGCTAAAGAGCAGTACCCTCAGTAACTAACGCCTCAAGTGTTTGGTAGGCCCTCAATCTGGATGCCACCCCACTTGCAGTGACAGTGTGTATGTGGCCAAGAGACTGCCAAATATCAGCGCCACCAAATTGCACCTCACCTGAGGCTGTCTAAGATGTCACAAGGGGCTAGTATTTAACCCCCTGGAGTCTAATTAGTAAAATAAAAAATGTGCCATAAAAAATCTGTCTGTTTTTTTCAATTGGTACAGTCCAACCTGCGAACTTCGGTCAGCGTCCGGAACAGTTTGGGTCATACTAATATCATTTCTTGTGGAAAGGGTGAGACTTTCACGAACAATCTGCCATATGTTGCTTAGTAGAACCCACATCCTCCGGCTTAGACAGGCCTTAGAATGTAGAGGGTTTTGGAAGTTGTCAGCAAGGCACCTTTCTAGTATCACGCCACACATGCACATGGAACAACACACACACACACACACACACACACACACACACACACACACACACACACATACACACACACACACACACACACACACAGAGTCCACTTGCAAAATACGATTTGACCACATGATTCTTTCTGGTTAAATAATACATGAATATGTATCTTTTAGCAACCATACATGCATGGACCTATAAGTCAGTCGTTTCCAGATTAGCCATTATCCTGTTACCTGTTAGTCTTAAAGTGTTGCACACTAGAGCAGGTCAGCAGGTGTAAATTTATTTTTGCTGTAGGGCTATTTCTTAGCACACAAAAACCCCAACCTCATTTCAGACACAAAGAGCTAGATGTATTTACGACCTGATTTAGTAAAGATAGTTCTCTCCCAACTAACGATACAGTGTGATGTGCAAGGTGTAAAAGGCAACTCAGAATGGCTCTAGGGCATTAACCAGCGTTAACCAGCGTTGGCCCACATCCATAGAGTCAATGTTCTGGCGGTGTTGAGGTTCTGTCTTTAGCGGTATGAGCTGACACGTGGGCCTTGGGCACACAACTACATCGCTTGAGCGGCTGCTCTTGTGTCACAAACCACCCACTTCCTTATTATCCCTACCGGCGTTAGAAGTTCCAAAATGGTGCCTGTAAGTGTAGACTCTATCGATGTTAGAAACAATCACTTCTCAAAGTCAAAATATGTTAGGCAATGCACTTTTTGCTTGTCAATTTTTAAAATGAGCTATCAGTCTAATTTGTGTGTTTGAACGTAAATTGGCTACGTGTTCGGATTATAGTCGGGGTGGTCTCGTTGCATCCAACGTCAGTGTACTGCGGATAAGGTAACGCCAACGAGCCGACTTGTGGATGGGACAGCTCTAATGTGTAGTTCCATCTCTGACACCGCCAAAACAATGCTAATTTCAGGACATGAACAATATAGAACATGATTTAAAGATAATTATCTGTAATGTCTGACTCCTAATCTATGGTGGTACCTGTGTGTGTGTGTGTGTGTGTGTGTGTGTGTGTGTGTGTGTGTAGGTATGGCATGGAATGCTTCCCTCAGGCCACACAGCGAGGACAGTGATTTGGGGGATGGGGGTCCCAGACCTCAGTTTTTCCTCTGGCATTCAGCTCTCTACCATTGTGGTTGTGTCCTCCCCTCCCCCAACCCCTCCTGACCTCTCCTGACCCCCAACAACATGATGTATTCTCACCCCACCTTGCCACAGGCTAGCACGAGGGGGTCAGTCAGCCAAATGATCAGAATAGTTTCCATAGCCAAATGCTATGGCAGTGGTTTTGTCTCTCCCTATCCAGAGTCACTGTATGTACAGCTTATATCTAAGTCCAGCTTCTCAGGCGTGGTGGGAGAAAGTCCGTTCTGAAGACTGTAGACATCACATCATCATCCCACCAAATGGCTCTATGCTGCATGACCACTCCTCTCAGACTGTCTGGATTCCGCATCGTTGTTTCAGCTGCCTTCTGTATGGAGGACGTCCATCTCTCCAACCATCAATCTCTTTCTCTCTCTCCTTCCCTCCATCACTCCATCTCCCAGTGGCCTGTTAGAGATAGCTAGCCGTAACGTGTCTCCTTTAAAGTTCCACAAACCCAGGCGTGAGTTACAATAGATTACGAGGTCTTTCAAGTGTGAAATTAGGCAGGTCAGTAGGTCAGGGAGGATAGGTCTGCATTGTCATAAGGATGCATTGTTTTAATTAGGTTTGGATCGTTGTTTGGATGCGTTATAGGAACTAAACTCTGAAGGAATGTGACCGGTACTGAGGATACGAAGAGGCAGGACGCAGACGCAGGGAATGAACAAGGTCAAGGTTTGCTCGCAACAATGACAAAGAGAACAATAAAGAGAGAGTACTGACACGGGCAAACTTAATGACACACTAACATATCCACAGAACAGTCCATGGCTAAATAAGGGTGGTGATGAGATTATGAGAGGAGGTGAGTCTGTGGTGGATTAGGGTGCAGGTGGGGTTTCATTCCAGTGTCGAAGTGAGGTGGTGCGCAGACCGGTGCAGGCTCGTAGGACCGGCGAACTGAAGCGTGGAGGGGAGCAACGGGAGACGTGGACAAGGAAAGTGGAAAAAAGGCGAAGAAAAGTGGATTCGGGAACTGAGACTGAGATTAGCACCTTGAGTGATGTATACTTGAGAGGGCGATATTTATATATATATATATATATATATATATATCAGGGGAACAAGTATTTGATACACTGCCGATTTTGCAGGTTTTTTCCTCACCTACAAAGCATGAAGTCTCGTCTACTTTTTATCGTAGTGTTACTTCAACTGGGTGAGACGGAATCATAAAACGAAAATCCAGTAAAGTAACCATTTGTATGATTTTAACGTAATTTAATGGTGCATTTTTACTTTTTCAGGATGACATAAGATTGATCACCTACCAACTGGTGGCAGTAAGAATCTGGCTCTGCCAGACTCATGTGAGTTTTTCTTTAAGAAGCCCTGGACATCTGCACTTGAGATGAAACAAGTAATTTTTCCAAAGAAATTGTTTACAGACAGATTATTTCACATAGATTCATTTAAATTACACCAGTGGGTCAGAAGTTTATACACTAAGTTGACTGTCCTTTAAACTGCAAAAATGATGTCATGGGTTTATAAGCTTCCGAGTAGGCTAATTTACATCATTAGTCAACATTGGAGGTGTACCTGTGGATGTATTTCAAGGCCTACCTTCAAACTCAGTGCCTTTAGTTGACATCATGGGAAAATCAAAAGAAATCAGCCTAAGACCAGAAAATGGTAGACTCTGTTGTGGTCTGGTTCCATCTGAAGAGTTTTAAACGACTGAAGGTACCAATATTTATCTGTACAAACAAAAGTATCAAGTATAAACACCATACGGATCATGTAGCCCATCATACTGCTGAAAGTGAGACGTGTTCTGTCTCCTAGAGATGGAACTGTCTTTGGTGCGAAAAGTACATAAATCAATCCCAGCAACAGCAAAGGACCTTGTGAAGATGCTGGAGGAAAGAGGCAGTGCAAAAGTGATCTATATCCACTGAAAATGAGTCCTATATCGACATAACCTGAAAGGCTGCAGCAAGGAAGTAGCTACTGTAAACCACAAAACATAAAATGCCTACGGTTTGCAACTGCACAGTGGACACAAATGTCCTCTGGTCTGACGAACAAAAATAGAACTGTTTGGCCAAGTACCACCATGTTTGAGTTTGGAAAAAAAGGGTGCCAAAGTATTCATCCCCTTGGCATTTTTCCCTATTTTGTTGCCTTACAACCTGGAATTAAAATGTATTTGTATCATTTGGATTTGCAATAACATGCCTAACACTTATAAAACATTTTGTGTGTGTGAAACAAAAAGTAAAAACAAAAACAGAAACATGAGCGTTGCAAACTATTCATCCCTGGTTGCACCAGATCTTTAGCCAGGGGCTTCAGGAAAGAGGGTGAATACATATGCACGTACCACTTTCCGCTTTTGAGTTGAACTTTGGAAATAAGTATTTTCATTTTATTACACACTACATTGGGTTGTCCATTATGAAACCAAATAAAAATCTAATTTCACTACAGGTTGTAATGCAACAAAATGGGAAAACGCCAAGGGGATGACTCACCTGAAAGGCTACTGTACATGTTGAATTACCACCGATTCTCCACACCCAGCAGGTGATCACAATGACACCAAGGCAAAGCCACTGCTTTTAACCGCTTAGTCGACACTTTGTGTTTATTCTTTTACATCAGTGACTAGAGTCTTGAGACATGAAGGGTTTCTTGGAGTTTCCTTCTTGTAAGCTGTTAGATAGGTTTGCCTAGCAGATATGGACGATAGGTTACTGTCTGCCAGAGAAAGAGAAGATGTCTCTAGTGTCGGCGATATACCACTCTCTATACTCGCTCTCCCATGCAGCTCCACCCCTCAGTGGCAGAACAGATAGCCTCTTTAACTAGTGGTAGTAAATAAAATTAATAACCACTACAATGAAAGTGCGGTGAGAGAGAGTGTAAGAGATTGAGACAGAGGTGTGTAAGGAGAGATTGAGAGAGAGAGAGAGAGAGAGAGAGATGAAATAAAAAAGAAAAAATAGGAGAGAGAGAGAGACGAGAAAGTAAAATATATAGAGAGATAGAGAGAAAGAGAGAGTGTGTTTAATGAGTTAAACCAAACTATTCCATTTTTTCGAAACTCAAAGAATTTGAACATGTGAACCCGTAATTGAGTTAATAGTGCTGATTGAGTGTAAAATTGCTGTGTAATCACTTCAAGAGGAGATAAATTGAATGAGACGGACAAATGTAGCAAGACTAATTCAACAAATAGCTGTTTCCTGTACTGTCAAAATGTATCAACATTTTTGTGCCTTGCAAGTGAGAAAGAAAATAGTGTGTTGAAATGTGATTAAGGCCACTTGTAGACTGTTCTGGTCACTGACACCAGAATGTCATCTCAAAACGAATTCTGATTAGTTTTCATTTTCCCCGACAATCTAAGAGCATTTTAGGTTACTCATTACATTTCGAAAAGCTACAGGAAACTAAATATGCCCAAAATGTGTGCTCATGAAATTGAAGTTTAAAGAGATTATTTTTAACTACAGAATTTTTTTGGGGGATATGCAGCTACTTGGTCAGACAGAGATAATCAGTGTTAAGGTATTAGCTCTAACTGATGTCCCAGGTAACAGGTTGGAGGTGGGTCCTCTCCCTCCCCCACCCAGCCTCCACCCCTCTGGCCAGGTTAGGGGTTGGTTCTCTCTGACTGCCCACCCCTCTGGCCAGGTTAGAGAAGAATGTGTCAGTCTCCACTCCCCTCCCACCCTCTGACCCAGGACAGAAGTTGTGTCAGTCTCCCTCCCCACCTCACCCTCTGGCCCAGGTTAGAGAGGTGTGTCAGTCTCCTCCCCCTCCCACCCCTCTGGCCCAGGTTAGAGAGGTGTGTCAGTCTCCCTCCCCTCCCACCCTGGCGGATTTGGGGAGGGGTGTGTCAGTCCTCCCTCCCCTCCCACCCTCTGGCCCGGGACCCCAGGGGTGTGTCAGTCCCTGCACTCACCCTCACGGCCAGGTTAGAGGTGTGTCCAGTCTCCTCCCCCTCAACCCTCTGGCCAGGTTGGGAAAGGTGGTCAGTCTCCTCCTCCCACCCTCTTGGCCAGGTTGAGAGAGGGTGACAGTGGTCTCACTCACCTCCACCCTCTGGCCAGGTTAGAGAGGTGTGTCAGTCCTCCCACCTCCCGCCTCTGGCCAGGTTAGAGAGGTCATGTCAGTCTCCCTCTCCTCCCACCTAAGACCCCAGGTTGAGGTGTGTCAGATCTCCCTCCCCTCCCACCCTCTGGCCAGGTTGGGAGAGTGTGTCAGTCTCCCTCCCTCACCCTCTGGCCAGGTTAGAGAGGTGTGTGTCAGTCTCCCTCCCCCTCCCACCTCTGGCCAGGAGTTGAGAGGGTGTGTCCAGATCTCCCTCCCCTCCCACCTCTGGCAGGTTGGAGAGGTCTGTGTGGTGTCTCCCTCCCCCTCCCACCCTCTGGCCAGGTTAGAGAGGTGTGTCAGTCTCCCTCCTCAACCCTCTGTGGACCAGAGTGTGTCCAGTCTCCCTCCCCCTCCCCACCTCTGGCCAGGTTAGAAAATGTGTCCCGATCTCCTCCTCACCTCTGGCCAGGTTAGAGAGGTGTGTCAGTCTCCCTCCTCCTCCCTCCCTCTGGCCAGGTTAGAGGTGTGTCAGTCTCCACCCTCCCCTCCACCCTCTGGCCAGGTTAGAGAGGTGTGTCAGTCTCCCTCCCACTCCCACCCTCTGGCCAGGTTGAGAGGTGTGATCTCCTCCCCCTCCCACCCTCTGGCCAGGTGCAAGAGTGTCAAGTGCCACTGCACTCCACCCTTCTACAGCGGGGGTTAGAGGTGTGTCGGTTGTTATTACACTTTGGCATCAAGCCCCTTTCATTGAGTCCTTTCGTGAGTCCTTTCAATGAGTCCTTTCAATAGGTCCTTTCATTGAGTCCTTTCATTGAGTCCTTTCATTGAGTCCTTTCAATAGGTCCTTTCATTAGTCCTTTCTGTCCTTTCACACAGTCATTTCAATGAGTCATTGCATTGAAGTCATTTCATTGAGTCCTTTCACTGAGTCCCTTTCATTGAGTCCTTTCATGGAGTCTGGTTCATGTTGGTATTGAGTCTTTGTAACTCCTGGACCTAGAGTCAGGGAATGTCACTCAACTCTTTTGGTCACCCTTTTATGTGGATACAGACTGCCCAGTCCTGACGATGTTTTCATGTCGTGCTTGTTATCCAGAGCCAAAGATGTGCAGACTTTGGCCAAATTCATCTGACCTTTTAGAATTGTGATTGCCATGGGGCATGGGGAAGTAGTGGGAGGAAAACCGCTGACTTTGTGTGCAGCGTCTGTGTGCTGACTGCTAATGGTAACATGTCTGGCATCTGAAGTAACGCTTGCAACTCGTAACAACACTATGTCTGGCATCACCATGTACTGACTACTAATAGCAACCTGTGTCTGGCATCACCATGTCACTGACTACTAATAGTAACACTGTGTCTGGCGTCATGTATGCAACACCAAACTAATAACATAACACTGTGTCTGGCATCACCATGTACTGACTACTAATAGCAACACTGGGTCTGGCATCACTTGCCTTTGTTCTGTGCTATTTTTCTTATTACTGGCATCTGTATGTACCTGACTGCTGATGACGCACCTGTGTCTACAAATACTTCATGTACTGAAGCAACTAATAGCAACACTGTGTCTGGCATCACCGTGCTGACTCGAATACTTAACACTGTGTCTGGCATCTCCATGTACTGACTACTAATAACAACTGTGTGTCTGGCCTTCTCTTATGTACTGACTACTGATAGCAACACTGTGTCTGGCAGCACCATGTACTGACTGCTAATGTAACACTGTGTCTGGCATCACCATGTACTGACAACTAATAGCAACACTGTGTCTGGCATCACCATGTATGACTACTAATAGCAACACTAAATTCTAGCATCATAATACTGACTACTAATAGCAACACTGTGTCTGGCAGCACCATGTACTGACTACTAATATATACTGTCTGGCATCACCATGTACTGACTATACTTAACAACACTGTGTCTGGCATCACCATGCCTTACTGACTACTAATAACCTTACTGTGTCTGGCATCACCGTATTTGACTACTAATACAGCAACACTGTGTCTGGCAGCACCATGTACTGACTACTAATAAAAATACTTACTGTGTCTGGCGTATCATATACCACCTTTATTATATTAGCAACCTCATGATCTGGCAGCACCATGTACTGGCTTGCACCTAATAGCAACACTGTGTCTGGCATCAGTATGAGCTGCAGAACCAATGTAAATTACCTGTCTAATTGCTGCTCAAAGCGCAGTCGGTGAAAAAAACAAGGCCAATTTCAGGATCTCCTCAAGACAAGGAAAAGTGCTTAGGTCCATTGTCTCTGCAATGTGTGTTTGTTTGTGTGTGTGTGTGTGTGTGTGTGTGTGTGTGTTTCCTCGTAACTAAGTCCCTTGCACTTGTCCCAGATATATGATTATTGAGTGAAAGTGTTTCGGCCTTAAATGAATTCCCCATGATCTGAATAGGCAAACTGCCTCACCTGCAGCCTTTGTTCAAGACTCCAGGTAGAAGTTCGTGGCTCCGCCTGACCACGGACACAGTAATGACCTAATGAACCTGTATTAGCCACTCAGACATACAGGAATTACTATGGGAAGGCACACACACACACTCCAACACACACACACACACACATACACACACACACACACACACACCGCCTTAACATATGCGCACACATACACACACATGCACACACATACACACATATACCTGCAGCACACACACACATACACACACACACATCACACATGCACACACACACACACGCACACACACACACACACACACACACACACACACACTGATTGGTTGGATTGCAAATTCGCTAATGTATTTTCATGGACTATTAGCCAGTGAAATAATATAATCAATTGTGATTAAGGGAGAGAAATAATGTGGCTACCGTATATATAATTATGAACATAACCATTTCCAGGGAGGAAAGGAGCATCTATTCTTCAAACTTCGGCTGGGTTCAGTTCAAGCTTCCCAAGCCTCAAGTGCACTTCCTGGCCACATGTGTGTGTTCTTGATAAACACACCAGGCACAAACACACACACACACACACTCTGTTACACAAACACACAGACTCCCATTTTCCAGTCTGTGGTGTTTCTCTCGGAAGCAGTGTTTGGAGAGAATTGTGAAGAACATAGACATCTGTGAGAATGTTTGTACCTCTTCGTGGATAGGTACCAAGTTAATGCTGACAGATATTCTATCCATTCCAATTACAGACACACCAGTGCAAGACTCAGCCTCCCCATTAACCTCTGCCTTCCATGTTAACCTCTTTCTCTCTAGTCTCTACCCTAGAATGATACCTCTCTCTCTCTCTTGGATTGCAGCTGGTACATCTTGGTATATACTCAATTCTGGAAAAACATGTTTTATTTTATTTAATCAGCTGTCCTAGTGTCTAATATTGGACCATTTAAAAGCTGTTGTGTTGACTATATGTCATGATGTTAATCCATCTATACATGTGAAAGTAGTTATTACCAAACACATTAAAACATCCCTTCAGACTGTTCACACACACCTGGAGGCAAAAGGAAGCCACAGTAGAACAGTGAAGCAAACTAGCTGAATAAGGAATGAGCAGAGCAGTGTTATCACATTAGTGGGATGCATGCAGGGTGAACACTGACATCATTCGAATAACTGAAATGGCACTATCCTTGATGACTGGAATACAGCTGGCTGTGTACTGGAACTTCAAGGCTGGCTCATGAGGGAGAGGAGGAGGTGGGAGGAGGATCTGTTCAGGCCAGCTGGACATGGAGGTTGTGAAGAAGAAGGAGAGAGGAAAGGAAGGAGAGAGAAAAAAAGGAAGGAAACCGATCTGGCACAAACAGATGACTCTGTCACCTCGCTCAGGGCGTGTCACCCTGTCTGTCACACGCACACACTTCAGGCATTCAGACAGACATTTAACACCACCTGGCAACAAATGTGGTGGAGTGAGTGACGGTGCACTCACTGACCACAAACCATTTATCTGGCACTGACAAAACCAGATTCCCTTGCAAAGAAGAGTTCCCCCCATGCAGTCACTGTCTGTAGCTATGACAACATGGATGTATGTGTACAAATGAAGTTCTCACCACTACATATGGGAAAAGTTAGTGAAATGACACATAGTCCCTGTAAAGAGCCCTAAATTGGAGCTTTACCATGTGATGCTGATGCAGTGTTGTTATACATGTTCATCTTACTGTAATAACACAGTGTTCAGTGCAGAAGAGCGATGCTAACATAACACTGTGTTGATATTGATAAGACTAATATAGAAATCATCTATCTTTTTAATCACTGAGAGACACTACAATCTGTGTAATGATATAAACCTGGATTGCCTTTTACGTGGTGTTATTGCATTTTCAGAGGCTTTGAGAAGATTTTGGTGGAAACTATACATTGGCACTCAGTAAAGACAAAGTCTCAAGAAAAATGGCATTTCAATTACATTTTCAAGGATTATAATTATATGTATTTAAGTATGTTTTGTTATGCATTGAGGACAATAACATTAGTATTCTCAAAAATTGTACCTTTAGGAAGAATGTTTCATATATTTTTATTTTCTATTTGAATGTTTAGCTCACTCTAATTCTCTGGCAGTAGACTGCTGAGAACCGGGGAATTATCGTGTGATAAGTCCCGAGTAAGGGTTGTTCTTATGGCCTGAGGTGAAGATGTTCTTGGGCCGAGGGCCTTAATGATTTATAAAAATACATTTTTCGATGAACAAAATGAAAAGCTGAAATCTCTTTGAGGTCAATGAAATTCAACCCGCTGTTATGTAAACCTAAATAAAGTTTTCAAGAGTAGATATGTAACAAGTCACTAATGACTTTCATGAACTTACTATGTTTACCAATAATAGTGTTTAAATGTTTTAATGACTACCTCAACCGTACCCATACCCAGTTGAAGTCGGGAAGTTTACATACCCCGTTTAGGTCAATTAAAAACTCGTTTTCAACTGCTCTGCACATTCTTGTTAACGAATATAGTTTTGTGATCGTTTGAGACATCTACTTTAGTGCTGGCTTCTGTAAGTAATTTTCAAAATTGTTTACCCAGACAGATTATTTCTTATAGTGCTGTATCCACAATTCCAGTGGGTCAGAGGATTTGTCACAATAAGTTGACTGACTTTAAACAGCCCGGAAAATTCGAAAAAATAATCATGGCTTTGAGAAGCTTCTGATAGGCTAATTGACATCTGTTTAGAACAGTTGGAGTGTGCCTGTGGATGTGTTTCAGGCCTACCTTCAGAGCTAAAATAAAATTCAGAATTAAGGTAGGGCCATCAGACCATTTTCTGGACATGCAGTGGAGCAGTTTGACTTGTGGGACCCGCGCTGATTTGTCATACCATCAGAGAAGTAAGCGTTCTGTCTCCTAGAGATGACTGTACTTTGGTACAAAAAAAAGTGCAAATGTCGTTACAAAACAACAGCAAGGACCTAGCAGAGAAAGATGTAAACTAATTTAAAGTATCTATATCACAGTAAAAACAAGTCCTACAGTGAAGGAAAAAGTGTTGATCCTCTTTGATTTTGTCGTTTGCCCTTTGTGAAAATAGTCAGTCTTGTGGTTTGTGGGCGGTTTGTTTTGAACAGTAGAGACAGAATAACAACAAAAAAATCAAGAAAAAGCATGTCAAAATGGTATAAATTGATTTGCACGCATTTTAATGAGGAAATAAGTATTTGACCCTCTGCAAAACCATGACTTAGTACTTAGTGGCAAAAGCCCTTGTTGTAATCCTGAGGTCCAGATGTTTCTTTGGTGCTTGGGTTTCCCTCTCAGGAGGGTTTTTGACCACTCTCTCTTCTGAATCTTCTCCAAGTCATTAGAGTTTTGAGGCTGACATTTGGCAACTCGAACCTTCAGCTCCCTCCACAGATTTCCTTGGGATTAAGGTCTGGAGACTGGCTAGGCACTCAGGACCTTGTGTGCTCCTTCTTGAACCACCTCATGTTTGCCTTGGCGTGTGGTTTTGGGTCTTAATTATCATTTTGCCAGATACCCATCCACGGCCATTTTCAATACCCTAGGCTGAGGAAGGAGGTTCTCACCAAGATTTGACATTTTATAGCCTGCAGTCATGGATTACTTTGGTGCTGTGATTGCACCCCTGTCCCTTAGCAGAAAAACACCCGAAAGCATAATGTTTCCCACCTCCATGTTTGACGAGTGGGGATGAATTGTTCTTGGGGTCATAAGCAATAATTCCTTCTCCTCCCAAACACAGCGAGTTGAGTTGATGCCAAGAGCTCAATTTTGGTCTCATCTGACCACAACACTTTCACCCAGTTCTCCTCTGAATCATTCCAGATGTTCATTTGCAAACTTCAGGCGAGGCATGTATATGTGCTTTCTTGAGCAGGGGACCTCCTTCACCGGCGTGTTGTGTTACCAATTGTTTTCTTGGTAACTATGGTCCTTTGCCTTAGGATCATTGACAAAGTCTCTCCATGTGGTTCCATGGGTTTGATTCCTCACAGGTGCACAGATCTTGCATGGAGCTCTTGAGCGAGGGAGATTGACAGTTTTGTGTTTCTTCCTTTCTTTGATAATCTGTACCAACTGTTGTCACCTTCTCCGCAAGCTGCTTGGCGATGGTCTTGTAGCCCATTCAACCTTAGTGGGTCTACAATCTTGTCTGACATCCTTGGAGTGCTCTTTGGTCTTGGCCATGGTGGAGAGTTTGGAATCTGATTGATTGGATAATATAACTGGACAGGTTTCACTATACAGGTAACAAACTGAGATTAGGAGCACTCCCTTTGAAAAATATCCTCTAATCTCATTTCGTTGCTCTGTATAAAAGACATCTAGATTCAAATCTTTCTGATTGAGGATCAAGTAACAGCACCTCGATAATACAATCAATTTATAACATTTTTTGTGCGTTTTCTGGAATTTTTTGTTGTTATTCTGTCTCTGCTGTTCAAATAAACCTACCATTAAATTATAGACTGATCATTTCTTTGTCAGTGTGCTTGATAAAATCAGCAGGGCATCAAATACTTTTCCTCACTGTATATGGACATAACCTGAAAAGACCGCCTGCAGAAGCCACTGCTCTAAATCCGCCATAAAGCCTGACTACGATTTGCAATACCTTCAGGGGACAAATGTGTACTTTTGGAAGAAATGTCCTCTGAGTGCAGTAGTAAATGAACTGTTTGGCCCTTGTGACCATCCAGTTAGCATGTTTGGAAACAGGGTTGCTTGTGAAGAACACCATCCCAACCGTGAATCAAGGAGTGGCAGCCATCATACTGTAGGGTGCTTGCCATGAGAGGGCAGGTGCTGCAAAAATAATAAATGGCATCATGAGAGGAAAATTATGTTGGATATATTGAAGCAACATCTCAAGACATCAGTCAGGAAGTTAAAGCAGTGTAAATGGGTCTTCCAGATGGATAATGACCCCAATACTTCCCAAAGTTGTGACAAAATGGTAAGGACAACAAAGTCAGAACCTTCAAATTGTGTCACAAAACCTGACCTCAATCCTATAGAAATGTTGTGGGCAGAACTGAAAAAGCGTGTGTGAGCAAGGAGATATACACCTGACTCCAGTGCCCCCAACTCTATTCAGGAAGAAAATGTATTAATTGCCCCAACTTATTGTGGGAAGCTTGGCAGGAGGCTACACAAACGTTTGGCCAGTTAAATAATTTAAAGGCAATCTACCAAATACTAGTTGAGTGTATATAAACTTCTGACCCACTGGAATGTGATGAAAGAAATAAAAGCAAATAAATCATCCTCTCTATATTGATACGACATTTCACATTCTTAAAATAAGTGAGTGATCCTAATGACTAAAGACAAGGGAATTTGTACTAGGATTAAATGTCAGGAATTGTGGCTTGAGTTTACATGTGTTGCTGAGTGTTTGTAAACTTCCGACTTCAACTGTATACTGAGATCATGTGATGCTTAGATTGCTACAGGTGGACTTTATTTAACTAATTAGTGACTATGAAGGTAATTGGTTTGCCTGATTCTTATTTGCAGGGCTCATGGCAGAAGGGGTGAATACAAATGCCTTACCACTTTTCCGTTATTCATTTTTAAATTTTTTTAATAGTTATTTTATTAATTTCACTTAGCAATTTGACAATTTTTATTGTGTCATTACATCGAAATTCAAATAAAAATCAAATTTAAATTACAGGTTGTAATGCAACAAAAATAGGAAAAATGTAAGGGGATGAATACTTTTGCAGAGCATTGTGAAAATAACAAAGAAGTGTTAAACAAATCATATATTTGTTACATTTACATTCACAACTTTGATCATTTTTAGCAGGCTCTTATCGGCGACTTACATCATCGCATTGTATGTGAATTGCCCAAATTGCGCTATTATTCGGTGAGTCAGCAAATTCGTCAGTGCTGGCAGAACGCACCCCCAGTGCGATTGTGCCCATTCCTATTGGTGCATGTAATGGTGTCTTCAACTTGCACTACCGAGATGAGCAATTCCTCCATCGTTACGTCTCCGCGTGGCGACGCCTGACCGCTGTGTTTGGCTGTGGGCCCGGCCTGTATCTGGAAGTTCCCGGCCTGTTCAGATTAGGAGGTTAAGTGTTGGCAGTCGCTGGCGGTGATGTTGTTGGCGCCCTGCTGATTCCTGCGTTGCAGGGTTGATCGAGGTCAGGAGAGGCGTGTGGTCAGCGTGATACTTTACAGCTTCTTCATGGATGTTGGCTTCTTCTTCCAAGCACGTTGAACTTATCATTTGGACTTGGCCAAAGTTCCTCCTGGATCTCACATCATAAACAGTTCTGGATGTCTGAGATCCTACGCAGTCTTCCCAGTCAGGGGTCTGAGGCCTGTTCTGCTTGGCGTTTCTTGGGTGCTTCTTGTCTTCCGGTCAGAAGTCTTTGACCTCCCAAAATTCATACTAATATAACACTAAGTGTGCCATGTTTGATTCTTCCAGTAACCACCCTTCACCATTTGTGACGGCATGTAACATTCTTTATTATTTTATTTTGATTTGTTCCTTTTACTTTTTGGTTTTTATAGTTCCTGCTGTTTATTGTGGTTTGATGTCTTATATATTCCCAATGTAGAAAATATTAAAATCTGAAAAACTCAGATAGTAGGTGTGTCCAAACTTATGACTTTGGTACTGTGCATATAATATTTGTATTTTTTTCATCTAGCTTACAGTCATGCGTGCATCATTTGTACATTTGGTGGTCCCAGGATGTCAGACCACCCTGGGCGTTCTAAAAAAGTGCAACCTACCGGCTGACCCCAGAGGACCACATCTCAGAAGTGAAAGTGATGCGTTGCACCAGATTTAGCTAACAATGTTTACATCACAAGTCCCATCATATGTTTAGAGAGACTATTGCAGCAAAAACTAATATTGAAATGTTTATTGTGATGGTAGGTAGATCATGATACAAAAACAGCATGTCTTGTGATGAAGGATCAATTTATGCAAACATGCAGAAAACCAAGCTATTCTTGCTCTTTATCATAAAGGATGGTGACCCTAATATCAAATCACTAGATAAAGAACTCTTAGGAAGCTTGCACGAAAATGTAGCAGCCAGACAGATTTATTTGATATGAAAACTGTTTGTTTCATTCTTGAAATCATAAAGTTATATTATTTGGGACTTCTCTGTTGTCAGTGTTGTATGCACATCATCAAACATCTTTAAGATTGTCCACTTTGCACTGTGACAAGGCAGCATGAGTATTAAACATGGGTGGTTTACACAGAGAATATAAGATTGAAATTCGACGTCACCAGAACAGCGGCACTATCTTATCCAACACGGTTGGAGACTGGCTCAGGAGGTGAGCCACTCTCTGGATGATGTCAAAGCTCACTCAACAATCATGCAGACTTGGTCTTCTTTCCAGTGTAGAGGCCCTTGGTCTTCTTTGGTGTGAGCCCTAGGTCTTCGTTCCCGTTCTAGGGCCTTGGTCTTCTTTGTTCAGGCCATGGGCCCTTGGTCTTTCTTTTTAACGCTTAGTCTTCTTTTACAGTTCTTGGGCCCCACTTGGTCTTCTTCCCGTTGTGAGCCCTTGGTCTTCTTTGCACAGTGCTGCGGGCCTTGATTCCATTCACCTGATCTTCTAGGGGGTTAACACATTCTATAACCGTCTCTTCATCATTCTTGTGAGTTACCTCTGTGCTCTTCGGTAGAGCTTTGGTGGCATAATGCCAGGTGTTCAGGTTGATCCCAGCAGGACCACCCATACTGAAAAAATGTTATTGCCACTTTTGCTGCTGTTTAATAAATCGCTTTGGATAAAGCGTCTGCTAAATAATATTCTGTGTTAACTATGGTAAAATTCTGGAGTGGTTTCCTGAAATGTCTCACTAATCCATGCGTGGGCTAGCGAGCAGGAAGATTACTGGTGGCAATTCCTGAATAGCAACATCCACAATGATTAGGCTAAATGGCAGTATACAAGATGACCACTAACCCATTCATATTTGCAATATTACACCACAATCTCTGTCGCTATTAATACTTTTACCCCAATTGCTTCAATGGTACCATAAATTCAGCCTTCAACAATGAGTAAAACATAACTAATATTATGAATGAGTAGGTGTTCTAAAACTTTTGACCAGTAGTGTATATATATATACATGTAAACAGGAGTAACAGCGACCAGTAGCACGATAAACAGATAGATACTAATAGTAACTCAAATCAATAATCAATGGAAAGCTGTGTAATGGAGTAATACAACTAATCGATCATGATTTTAGAAGCAGTATCAGTTGTGTCTGTGAGCTACCTTGGATGTGAGTTAGTCACCTATCAGGTGAGAGAGATTATGACCTTAAAAGCTCTCACCAACCCCACCCCCACCTCTTGGTACAGAGTGGCGCAGCGGTCTAAGGCACTGCATCGCGGTGCTAGAGGCGTCACTACAGACCCAGGTTCGACAACCGAGAGGTTTTACTCTGACCAAAATCTGTCCACGAAAATAAGCCCATGAAGTGAGGAATTTTTTGTATGGGGGTCAATGAGTGTCAAATTTGGTCAACAACAGAAAAAGGTTTTGTTAACGGTTAGGTTGTTACTAATGCACTGAATAAGTGGCATTACGGCATCTTTAGAAAAAAAACTACTTTATATCGGAGTTGTACCTGTTTTCATAGAGAGAGATAGAGGACTCATCATGGATATAACCCGTTTTAGCATGGACATTGCCATTGACGGCTTCCACCATTTCAAAGTAGTCAACTGGGTTGGGATTCCTATGCAATCAGCCAATGAAGAAGAAGAAAATCGACTACTTTAAAATGGAGATAGCATGGGCGCTACAAAGATGAGTTCTTTATCTATACTGAACAAAAATATCAACGCAACATGCAACAATTTCAAAGATTTTGCTGAGTTACAGTTCCTATAAGGAAATCAGCCAATTTAAATTAATTAATTAGGCCCTAATCTGTGGATTTCACATGACTGGGCAGGGGCACAGCCATGGCTTAGCCTGGGAGGGCACAGGCCCACCCACTGGGGAGCCAGACCCAGCCAATCAGAATGAGTTTTTTCCCCACAAAAGGGCTTTATTACAGACTTTAAAAACTTTAAACATCTGTGGCATTGTGTTGCGTGACAAAACGGCACATTTTAGAGTGGCCTTGAATTGTCCCCAGCACAAGGTGCACCTGTGTTATGATCATGCTGTTTAATCAGCTTCTTGATATGCCACACCTGTCAGGTGAATGGATTATCTTGGCAAAGGAGAAATGCTCACTAACAGGGATGCAAACAAATTTGTGCGTGTGGAACATTTCTGGCACGTTCTATTTCAGCTAATGAAACATGGGACCAACACTTTACATGTTGTGTTTATATTTGTTGTTCAGTGTAGCTCTGTGGCCTGTTGTTCACACACGTATCTGCCCTCTCATTGGCTAGAATGGTCCCACCTGATCTCGCCTCCCGCCTGCTTTCCATCTTTGAGGACATGTATTTCCACTGTCGCTTGACTATCTTGTCAATATAATAGACAATCTTTGATAATACAATGTGCAAGTGAGGTGTCAATTTTTCTTCTGTATGTCTTGTTTTGTAGGCTAAGAATGAGGCTCAAATTTGCACCATCGAAGTCATGAGTAGCGCAGTGGTCTAAGGCACTGCGATGCAGTGCTAGCTGTGCCACTAGATATCCTGGTTCGAATCCAGGCTCTGTCGAA
Organism: Coregonus clupeaformis; assembly: GCF_020615455.1. NCBI lineage: Eukaryota > Metazoa > Chordata > Actinopteri > Salmoniformes > Salmonidae > Coregonus > Coregonus clupeaformis. The sequence goes on from NW_025533853.1 coordinate 32,389, forward strand.
GCCGGCCGCGACCGGGAGACCCATGGGGGTGGCGCACAATTGGCCCAGGGTAGGGGAGGGGAATGGCCGGCAGGGATGTAGCTCAGTTGGTAGAGCATGGCGTTTGCAACACCAGGGTTGTGGGTTCGATATGAAAAGAAAAATAATAATAATAATGTATGCACTAACTGTAAGTGGCTCTGGATAAGAGCGTCTGCTAAATGACTACAATGTAATGAAAACACAGCCATTTAAGATACACATTAAATTGTGGCTCAGCTGATAGAGCACGGCACTCTCCTCAGTCCTCTCCTCAGCCTCTCTCTCTGTGCTCTCCTCATACTCTCCTCTGTCATCTCCTCATCCCCTCTCCTCATTCTCTCCTCTGTCATTTCCTCATCCTCTCTCCTCATCCTCTCTCTTCAGTCATCTCTCCTCAGTCCTCTCCTCATCCTCTCTCCTCTGTCGTCTCCTCATCCTCTCTCCTCATCCTTTCTTCTCAGTCCACTCACCTCAACCTCTTTCCTCATCCTCCTCTCTCCTCATCGTCTCTCCTCATCCTCTCTCCTCTGTCCTCTCCTCAACCTCTCTCCTCAATCTCTCTCCTCAGTCCTCTCTCCTCATCCTCTCTCCTCAGTCCTCTCCTCATCCTCTCTCCTCATCCCCTCTCCTCAGCCTCTCTCCTCAGTCCTCTCCTCATCCTCCTCCCTCCTCATCCACTCTCCTCAGTCCACTCCTCAGTCCTCTCCTGATCCTCTCTCCTCTGTCCTCTCCTCAACCTCTCTCCTCAATCTCTCTCCTCAGTCCTCTCTCCTCAGTCCTCTCCTCATCCTCTCTCCTCATCCCCTCTCCTCATCCTCTCTCCTCAGTCCTCTCCTCATCCTCTCTTCTCAGTCCTGTCCTTAGCATCTCTCCTCAATCTCTCACTTTGTCCTCTCCTCATCCTCTCTCTATCCTCTCCTCATCCTCTCTCCTCTTTCCTCTCCTCTTTCCTCTCCTCATCCTCTCTCCTCATCCTCTCTCTCTCTCTGTCCTCTCCTCATCCTCTCTCCTCATCCTCTCTCCTCAGTCCTCTCTCCTCATCCTCTCTCCTCAGTCCACTCCTCAGTCCTCTCCTGATCCTCTCTCCTCTGTCCTCTCCTCAACCTCTCTCCTCAATCTCTCTCCTCAGTCCTCTCTCCTCATCCTCTCTCCTCAGTCCTCTCCTCATCCTCTCTCCTCATCCCCTCTCCTCATCCTCTCTCCTCAGATTCTCTCCTCATCCTCTCTCCTCAGTCCTCTCCTCATCCTCTCTTCTCAGTCCTGTCCTTAGCATCTCTCCTCAATCTCTCACTTTGTCCTCTCCTCATCCTCTCTCTATCCTCTCCTCATCCTCTCTCCTCTTTCCTCTCCTCATCCTCTCTCCTCATCCTCTCTCTCTCTCTGTCCTCTCCTCATCCTCTCTCCTCATCCTCTCTCCTCTTTCCTCTCCTCATCCTCTCTCCTAATCCTCTCTCCTCAGTCCTCTCACCTCATTCTCTCTCCTCCTCCTCTCTCCTCATCCTCTCTCCTTATCCTCTCTCCTCATTCTCTCTCCTCAGTCCTCTCCTCATCCTCTCTCCTCAGTCCTCTCCTCATCCTCGCTCCTCAGTCCTCTCCTCATCATTTTCCCCCAGTCCTCACCCCATCCTCTCTCCTCAGTCCTCTCCTCATCCCCTCTCATCCTCTCTCCTCAGTCCTCTCCTCATCGCCTCTCATCCTCTCTCCTCAGTCCTCTCCTCAGCCTCTCTCCTCATCCTCTCTCTCTCCTCTCCTCATACTCTCCTCTGTCATCTCATCATCCTCTCTCCTCATCCTCTCTCCTCAGTCCTCTCCTCAGCCTCTCTCCTCATCCTCTCTCTGTCCTCTCCTCATACTCTCCTCTGTCATCTCATCATCCTCTCTCCTCATCCTCTCTCCTCAGTCCTCTCCTCATTCTCTCCTCTGTCATTTTCTCATCCTCTCTCCTCATCCTCTCTCTTCAGTCATCTCTCCTCAGTCCTCTCCTCATCCTCTCTCCTCAGTCCTCTCCTCATCCTCTCTCATCTGTCCTCTCCTCATCCTATCTCCTCATCCTCTCTCCTCAGTCCTCTCTCCTCATCCTCTCTCCTCAGTCCTCTCGTCATCATCTCTCCTCATCCTCCCTCCTCATTCTCTCTCCTCAGTCTTCTCCTCATCCTCTCTCCTCAGTCCTTTCCTCATCCTCTCCCCTGAGTCCTCTCCTTATCCTCTCTCCTCATCCTCTCTCCTCAGTCCTCTCCTCATCCTCTATCCTTAGTCCTCTCCTCATCCTCTCTCCTCAGTCCTCTCTCTCTGTCCTCTCCTCATCCTCTCTCCTCATCCTCTCTTCTCTGTCCTCTCCTCATCCTCTCTCCTCAGTCCTCTCCTCATCCTCTCTCCTCAGTCCTCCTCTCATCCTCTCTCACTCAGTCCTCTCCTCAGTCCTCTCCTCAGCCTCTCTCCTCAGCCTCTCTGCCCCTCTCTTGAGGAGGTTCCAAGGGGAGACTTCCTCTCCTCGGTGCTAGCAGCAGACAGGGTGAGGCCATCCTAGCGTGGGAAAGTGCCCACCTAGCTGCCCCGCTGTAGCACTGCCTGCCCACTCCCCAAAACCACAC
>NW_025533853.1:40000-50000 GCF_020615455.1 Coregonus clupeaformis
CTCTCCTCTGTCCTCTCCTCATCCTCTCTCCTCATCCTCTCTCCTCAGTCCTTTCCTCATCCTCTCTCCTCAGTCCTCTCCTCATCCTCTCCTATCACCTCTCCTCATCCTCTCTCCTCAGCCTCTCTCCTCATCCACTCTCCACATCCTCTCTCCTCAGCCTCTCTCCTCATCCTCTCTCCTCAGCCTCTCTCCTCATCCTCTCTCTCTGTCCTCTCCTCATCCTCTCTCAGTCTTCTCCTCATCCTCTCTCCTCTCTCCTCTCCTCATCCTCTCTCCTCTGTCCTCTCTTCATCCTCTCTCCTCATCTTCTCTCCTCAGTCCTCTCTCCTCATCTTCTCTCCTCAGCCCTCTCTCATCATCCTCTCTCCTCAGCCCTCTCCTCATCGCTCTCCTCAGTTCTCTCCTCATCCTCTCTCCTCTGTCCTCTGCTCATCTTCTCTCCTCATCCTCTCTCCTCAGTCCTATCACCTCATCCCTCTCCTCAGTCCTCTCCTCACCCTCTCTCCTCATCCTCTCTCTATTCCTCTCTCCTCATCCTCCCTCCTCATTCTCTCTCCTCAGTCTTCTCCTCATCCTCTCTCCTCAGTCCTCTCATCATCTTCTCTCCTCAGTGTTCTCCTCATCCTCTCTCCTCATTCCCTTTCCTCAGTCCTCTCTTCATTCTCTCTCATCCTCTCCTCTTCCTCTCTCCTCAGTCCTCTCCTCATCCTCTCTCCTCATCCTCTCCCCTCAGTCCTCTCGTCATCCTCTCTCCTCAGTACTTTTCTCATCCTCTCTTCTCATCCTCTCTCCTCATCCTCTCTCCTCAGCCTCTCTTCACCCTCTCTTCTCATCCTCTCTCCTGATCCTCTCTCCTCATCCTCTCTCCTCATTCTCTCTCCTCAGTCCTCTCCTCATCCTCTCTCCTCAGTCCTCTCCTCATCCTCTCTCCTCAGTCCTCTCCTCATCCTTTTTCCTCAGTCCTCACCTCATCCTCTCTCCTCAGTCCTCTCCTCCATCGCCTCTCATCCTCTCTCCTCAGTCCTCTCCTCAGCCTCTCTCCTCATCCTCTCTCTGTCCTCTCCTCATACTATCCTCTGTCATCTCCTCATCCTCTCTCCTCATCCTCTCTCCTCAGTCCTCTCCTCATTCTCTCCTCTGTCCTCAGTCCTCTCTCCTCAGTCCTCTCCTCATCCTCTCTCCTCAGTCCTCTCCTCATCCTCTCTCCTCTGTCCTCTCCTCATCCTATTTCCTCATTCTCTCTCAGTCCTCTCTCCTCATCCTCTCTCCTCAGTCCTCTCCTCATCTAATCTCCTCAATCCTTTCTCGTCATCCTCTCTCCTCATCCTCCCTCCTCATTCTCTCTCCTCATTCTTCTCCTCATCCTCTCTCCTCAGTCCTTTCCTCATCCTCTCTCCTCAGTCCTCTCCTCATCTAATCTCATCAATCCTTTCTCCTCATCCTCTCTCCTCAGTCCTCTCCTCATTCTCTCTCCTCAGTCTTCTCCTCATCCTCTCTCCTCAGTCCTTTCCTCATCCTCTCTCCTCAGTCCTCTCCTCATCCTCTCTACTCAGTCCTCTCCTCATCCTCTCTCCTTAGTCCTCTCCTCCTCCTTTCTCCTCATCCTCTCCTCTTCCTCTCTCCTCAGTCCTCTCCTCATCCTCTGTCCTCAGTCCTCTCTCCTCAGTCCTCTCTCCTCAGTCCTCTCTCTCTGTCCTCTCCTCATCCTCTCTCCTCATCCTCTCTCCTCTGTCCTCTCCTCATCCTCTCTCCTCTGTCCTCTCCTCATCCTCTCTACTCATCCTCTGTCCTCAGTCCTCTCTCCTCATCCTCTCTCCTCAGTCTTCTCCTCAACCTCTCTCCTCAGTCCTCTCCTCATCCTCTCTCCTCAGTCCTCTCCTCATCCCCTCTTATCTTCTGTCTTCAGTCCTCTCCTCATCCTCTCTCCTCATCCTCTCTCCTCAGTCCTCTCCTCATCCTCTCTCCTCAGCCTCTCTCATCAGTCCTCTCCTCATCCTCTCTCCTCAGCCTCTCTCCTCATCCTCTCTCTCTGTCCTCTCCTCATCCTCTCTCTCTGTCCTCTCCTTATCCTCTCTCCTCTGTCCTCTCCTCATCCTCTTTCCTCTTTCCTCTCCTCATCCTCTCTCCTCTGTCCTCTCCTCATCCTCTCTCCTCATCTTCTCTCCTCAGTCCTCTCCTCATCCTCTCTCCTCAGCCCTCTCCTCATCCGCTCTCCTTAGTTCTCTCCTCAGCCTCTCTCCTCTCCTCATCTTCTCTCCTCATCCTCTCTCCTCAGTCCTCTACCTCATCCCTCTCCTCCTCCACCCTCTCTCCTCATCCTCTCTCCTATTCCTCTCTCCTCATCCTCCCTCCTCATTCTCTCTCCTCAGTCTTCTCCTCATCCTCTCTCCTCAGTCCTCTCATCATCTTCTCTCCTCAGTGTTCTCCTCATCCTCTCTCCTCATTCCCTTTCCTCAGTCCTCTCTTCATTCTCTCTCATCCTCTCCTCTTCCTCTCTCCTCAGTCCTCTCCTCATCCTCTCTCCTCATCCTCTCCCCCTCAGTCTCTCGTCATCCTCTCTCCTCAGTACTTTTCTCATCCTCTCTTCTCATCCTCTCTCCTGATCCTCTCTCCTCAGCCTCTCTTCACCCTCTCTTCTCATCCTCTCTCCTGATCCTCTCTCCTCATCCTCTCTCCTCATTCTCTCTCCCTCAGTCCTCTCCTCATCCTCTCTCCTCAGTCCTCTCCTCATCCTCTCTCCTCAGTCCTCTCCTCATCCTTTTCCTCAGTCCTCACCTCATCCTCTCTCCTCAGTCCTCTCCTCTTCGCTCTCTTCCTCTCTCCTCAGTCCTCTCCTCAGCCTCTCTCCTCATCCTCTCTCTGTCCTCTCCTCCTTACTATCCTCTGTCATCTCCTCATCCTCTCTCCTCATCCTCTCTCCTCAGTCCTCTCCTCATTCTCTCCTCTGTCCTCAGTCCTCTCTCCTCAGTCCTCTCCTCATCCTCTCTCCTCAGTCCTCTCCTCATCCTCTCTCCTCTGTCCTCTCCTCATCCTATCTCCTCATTCTCTCTCAGTCCTCTCTCCTCATCCTCTCTCCTCAGTCCTCTCCTCATCTAATCTCCTCAATCCTTTCTCGTCATCCTCTCTCCTCATCCTCCCTCCTCATTCTCTCTCCTCAGTCTTCTCCTCATCCTCTCTCCTCAGTCCTCTCCTCAGCCTCTCTCCTCAGCCTCTCTGCCCCTCTCTTGAGGAGGTTCCAAGGGGAGACTTCCTCTCCTCGGTGCCAGTAGCAGACAGGTTGAGGCCATCCTAGCGTGGGAAAGTGCCCACCTAGCTGCCCCGCTGTAGCACTGCCTGCCCCCTCCCCAAAACCACACACACAGGATTAGGAAAATAATCAGATTCCCCTCGGAGTGCCCCTCTCAGAGAGAGAGAGAGAGAGAGAGAGAGAGAGAGAGAGAGAGAGAGAGAGAGAGAGAGAGAAGAGAAGAGAGGGAGAGAGAGGAGAAGAGAGAGAGAGACAGAGAGAGAGAGAGAGAGGAGACAGAGGGAGAAAGAGCGAGAGAGAGAGAGAGAGAAAGAGAGAGAGAGAGGGGGGGAGAGAGAGAGAGAGAGAGCGGAAGGAACATGTGCCTGATAAATACCATTTAATTTGGGCCTCCTTCTGGGATTATTTTTCACCTTGTTCTAATATAGCAGGAATTATAACACTCCTCCTAACAAGTCTAACTGAGGTTAGGTAAAATGTCAAACAAGGTCTGCTCCTGCAACACCTGTTGGTTGATTAGTGACGTAAAGTGTAATTGTATTTTTGGCATGTTGTATTCCACTCCTCCCTCTCTCTGTCTCTCTCTCTCTCTCTCTCTCTCTCTCTCTCTCTCTCTCTCTCTCTCCTTCTCTCTCCCTCTCTCTCTCTCTCTCCCCTCTCTCTCTCTCTCTCCCTCTCTCTCTCGCTCTCGCTCTCTGTCTCTTTCTCTCTCTCTCTCTCTCTCTCTCTCTCTCTCTCTCTCTTTCTCTCTCTCCTTCTCTCTCTCTCTCTCTCCTTCTCTCTCTCTCTCTCTCTCTCTGTCTCTCTCTCTGTCTCTCTCTCTCTCTCTCTCTTTCTGTCTCTCTCTCTCTCTCGCTCTCTCTCTCTCTGTATCTCTCCTCTCTCTCTCTCTCTCTCTCCTTCTCTCTCGCTCTTTCTCTCTGTCTCATCCTCTCTCCTCAGTCCTCTCCTCATCTAATCTCATCAATCCTTTCTCCTCATCCTCTCTCCTCAGTCCTCTCCTCATTCTCTCTCCTCAGTCTTCTCCTCATCCTCTCTCCTCAGTCCTTTCCTCATCCTCTCTCCTCAGCCCTCTCCTCATCCTCTCTACTCAGTCCTCTCCTCATCCTCTCTCCTTAGTCCTCTCCTCCTCCTTTCTCCTCATCCTCTCCTCTTCCTCTCTCCTCAGTCCTCTCCTCATCCTATCCTCATCCTCTGTCCTCAGTCCTCTCCTCAGTCCTCTCTCCTCAGTCCTCTCTCTCTGTCCTCTCCTCATCCTCTCTCCTCATCCTCTCTCCTCTGTCCTCTCCTCATCCTCTCTCCTCTGTCCTCTCCTCATCCTCTCTACTCATCCTCTGTCCTCAGTCCTCTCTCCTCATCCTCTCTCCTCAGTCTTCTCCTCAACCTCTCTCCTCAGTCCTCTCCTCATCCTCTCTCCTCAGTCCTCTCCTCATCCCCTCTTATCTTCTGTCTTCAGTCCTCTCCTCATCCTCTCTCCTCATCCTCTCTCATCAGTCCTCTCCTCAGCCTCTCTCCTCATCCTCTCTCTCTGTCCTCTCCTCATCCTCTCTCTCTGTCCTCTCCTTATCCTCTCTCCTCTCTCCTCTCCTCATCCTCTTTCCTCTTTCCTCTCCTCATCCTCTCTCCTCTGTCCTCTCCTCATCCTCTCTCCTCATCTTCTCTCCTCAGTCCTCTCCTCATCCTCTCTCCTCAGCCCTCTCCTCATCCGCTCCCCTTAGTTCTCTCCTCAACCTCTCTCCTCTCCTCATCTTCTCTCCTCATCCTCTCTCCTCAGTCCTCTCACCTCATCCTCTCTACTCAGTCCTCTCCTCACCCTCTCTCCTCATCCTCTCTCCTCATCCTCTCTCCTCATCCTCTCCTCACCCTCTCTTCTCATCCACTCTCCTCATCCTCTCTCCTCATCCTCTCTCCTCATTCTCTCTCCTCAGTCCTCTCCTCATCCTCTCTCCTCATCCTCTCCTCTTCCTCTCTCCTCAGTCCTCTCCTCATCCTCTCTCCTCATCCTCTCTCATCAGTCCTCTACTCATCCTCCTCCCTCCTCATCCTCTCTCCTAAGTCCTCTCCTCATCCTCTCTCCTCAGTCCTCTCCTCACTCCTCTCTCCTCATCCTCTCTTCTCAGTCTTCTCCTCATCCTCTCTCTTCATCCCCTCTCCTCATCCTCTCTCCTAAGCCTCTCTCCTCATCCTCTCTCTCTCTGTCCTCTCCTCATCCTCTCTCAGTCCTCTCCTCATCCTCTCTCCTCTGACCTCTCCTCATCCTCTCTCCTCTTTCCTCTCCGCATCCTCTCCTCATCCACTCTCCACATCCTCTCTCCTCAGCCTCTCTCCTCATCCTCTCTCCTCTGTCCTCTCCTCATCCTCTCTCCTCATCCTCTCTCCTCAGTCCTTTCCTCATCCTCTCTCCTCAGTCCTCTCCTCATCCTCTCCTATCACCTCTCCTCATCCTCTCTCCTCAGCCTCTCTCCTCATCCACTCTCCACATCCTCTCTCCTCAGCCTCTCTCCTCATCCTCTCTCCTCAGCCTCTCTCCTCATCCTCTCTCTCTGTCCTCTCCTCATCCTCTCTCAGTCTTCTCCTCATCCTCTCTCCTCTCTCCTCTCCTCATCCTCTCTCCTCTGTCCTCTCTTCATCCTCTCTCCTCATCTTCTCTCCTCAGTCCTCTCTCCTCATCTTCTCTCCTCAGCCCTCTCTCATCATCCTCTCTCCTCAGCCCTCTCCTCATCCGCTCTCCTCAGTTCTCTCCTCATCCTCTCTCCTCTGTCCTCTGCTCATCTTCTCTCCTCATCCTCTCTCCTCAGTCCTATCACCTCATCCTCTCTCCTCAGTCCTCTCCTCACCCTCTCTCCTCATCCTCTCTCCTATTCCTCTCTCCTCATCCTCCCTCCTCATTCTCTCTCCTCAGTCTTCTCCTCATCCTCTCTCCTCAGTCCTCTCATCATCTTCTCTCCTCAGTGTTCTCCTCATCCTCTCTCCTCATTCCCTTTCCTCAGTCCTCTCTTCATTCTCTCTCATCCTCTCCTCTTCCTCTCTCCTCAGTCCTCTCCTCATCCTCTCTCCTCATCCTCTCCCCTCAGTCCTCTCGTCATCCTCTCTCCTCAGTACTTTTCTCATCCTCTCTTCTCATCCTCTCTCCTCATCCTCTCTCCTCAGCCTCTCTTCACCCTCTCTTCTCATCCTCTCTCCTGATCCTCTCTCCTCATCCTCTCTCCTCATTCTCTCTCCTCAGTCCTCTCCTCATCCTCTCTCCTCAGTCCTCTCCTCATCCTCTCTCCTCAGTCCTCTCCTCATCCTTTTTCCTCAGTCCTCACCTCATCCTCTCTCCTCAGTCCTCTCCTCATCGCCTCTCATCCTCTCTCCTCAGTCCTCTCCTCAGCCTCTCTCCTCATCCTCTCTCTGTCCTCTCCTCATACTATCCTCTGTCATCTCCTCATCCTCTCTCCTCATCCTCTCTCCTCAGTCCTCTCCTCATTCTCTCCTCTGTCCTCAGTCCTCTCTCCTCAGTCCTCTCCTCATCCTCTCTCCTCAGTCCTCTCCTCATCCTCTCTCCTCTGTCCTCTCCTCATCCTATTTCCTCATTCTCTCTCAGTCCTCTCTCCTCATCCTCTCTCCTCAGTCCTCTCCTCATCTAATCTCCTCAATCCTTTCTCGTCATCCTCTCTCCTCATCCTCCCTCCTCATTCTCTCTCCTCATTCTTCTCCTCATCCTCTCTCCTCAGTCCTTTCCTCATCCTCTCTCCTCAGTCCTCTCCTCATCTAATCTCATCAATCCTTTCTCCTCATCCTCTCTCCTCAGTCCTCTCCTCATTCTCTCTCCTCAGTCTTCTCCTCATCCTCTCTCCTCAGTCCTTTCCTCATCCTCTCTCCTCAGTCCTCTCCTCATCCTCTCTACTCAGTCCTCTCCTCATCCTCTCTCCTTAGTCCTCTCCTCCTCCTTTCTCCTCATCCTCTCCTCTTCCTCTCTCCTCAGTCCTCTCCTCATCCTCTGTCCTCAGTCCTCTCCTCAGTCCTCTCTCCTCAGTCCTCTCTCTCTGTCCTCTCCTCATCCTCTCTCCTCATCCTCTCTCCTCTGTCCTCTCCTCATCCTCTCTCCTCTGTCCTCTCCTCATCCGCTCTACTCATCCTCTGTCCTCAGTCCTCTCTCCTCATCCTCTCTCCTCAGTCTTCTCCTCAACCTCTCTCCTCAGTCCTCTCCTCATCCTCTCTCCTCAGTCCTCTCCTCATCCCCTCTTATCTTCTGTCTTCAGTCCTCTCCTCATCCTCTCTCCTCATCCTCTCTCCTCAGTCCTCTCCTCATCCTCTCTCCTCAACCTCTCTCATCAGTCCTCTCCTCATCCTCTCTCCTCAGCCTCTCTCCTCATCCTCTCTCTCTGTCCTCTCCTCATCCTCTCTCTCTGTCCTCTCCTTATCCTCTCTCCTCTCTCCTCTCCTCATCCTCTTTCCTCTTTCCTCTCCTCATCCTCTCTCCTCTGTCCTCTCCTCATCCTCTCTCCTCATCTTCTCTCCTCAGTCCTCTCCTCATCCTCTCTCCTCAGCCCTCTCCTCATCCGCTCTCCTTAGTTCTCTCCTCAACCTCTCTCCTCTCCTCATCTTCTCTCCTCATCCTCTCTCCTCAGTCCTCTCACCTCATCCTCTCTACTCAGTCCTCTCCTCACCCTCTCTCCTCATCCTCTCTCCTCATCCTCTCTCCTCATCCTCTCCTCACCCTCTCTTCTCATCCTCTCTCCTCATCCTCTCTCCTCATCCTCTCTCCTCATTCTCTCTCCTCAGTCCTCTCCTCATCCTCTCTCCTCATCCTCTCCTCTTCCTCTCTCCTCAGTCCTCTCTCATCCTCTCTCCTCATCCTCTCTCATCAGTCCTCTACTCATCCTCCTCCCTCCTCATCCTCTCTCCTAAGTCCTCTCCTCATCCTCTCTCCTCAGTCCTCTCCTCACTCCTCTCTCCTCATCCTCTCTTCTCAGTCTTCTCCTCATCCTCTCTCTTCATCCCCTCTCCTCATCCTCTCTCCTAAGCCTCTCTCCTCATCCTCTCTCCTCAGTCCTCTCCTCATCCTCTCTCCTCAATCCTCTCCTTAGCCTCTCCTCATCCTCTCTCTCTCTGTCCTCTCCTCATCCTCTCTCAGTCCTCTCCTCATCCTCTCTCCTCTGACCTCTCCTCATCCTCTCTCCTCTTTCCTCTCCGCATCCTCTCCTCATCCACTCTCCACATCCTCTCTCCTCAGCCTCTCTCCTCATCCTCTCTCCTCTGTCCTCTCCTCATCCTCTCTCCTCATCCTCTCTCCTCAGTCCTTTCCTCATCCTCTCTCCTCAGTCCTCTCCTCATCCTCTCCTATCACCTCTCCCCTCCTCTCTCCTCAGCCTCTCTCCTCATCCACTCTCCACATCCTCTCTCCTCAGCCTCTCTCCTCATCCTCTCTCCTCAGCCTCTCTCCTCATCCTCTCTCTCTGTCCTCTCCTCATCCTCTCTCAGTCTTCTCCTCATCCTCTCTCCTCTCTCCTCTCCTCATCCTCTCTCCTCTGTCCTCTCTTCATCCTCTCTCCTCATCTTCTCTCCTCAGTCCTCTCTCCTCATCTTCTCTCCTCAGCCCTCTCTCATCATCCTCTCTCCTCAGCCCTCTCCTCATCCGCTCTCCTCAGTTCTCTCCTCATCCTCTCTCCTCTGTCCTCTGCTCATCTTCTCTCCTCATCCTCTCTCCTCAGTCCTCTCACCTCCTCCTCTCTCCTCAGTCCTCTCCTCACCCTCTCTCCTCATCCTCTCTCCTATTCCTCTCTCCTCATCCTCCCTCCTCATTCTCTCTCCTCAGTCTTCTCCTCATCCTCTCTCCTCAGTCCTCTCATCATCTTCTCTCCTCAGTGTTCTCCTCATCCTCTCTCCTCATTCCCTTTCCTCAGTCCTCTCTTCATTCTCTCTCATCCTCTCCTCTTCCTCTCTCCTCAGTCCTCTCCTCATCCTCTCTCCTCATCCTCTCCCCTCAGTCCTCTCGTCATCCTCTCTCCTCAGTACTTTTCTCATCCTCTCTTCTCATCCTCTCTCCTGATCCTCTCTCCTCAGCCTCTCTTCACCCTCTCTTCTCATCCTCTCTCCTGATCCTCTCTCCTCATCCTCTCTCCTCATTCTCTCTCCTCAGTCCTCTCCTCATCCTCTCTCCTCAGTCCTCTCCTCATCCTCTCTCCTCAGTCCTCTCCTCATCCTTTTCCTCAGTCCTCACCTCATCCTCTCTCCTCAGTCCTCTCCTCATCGCCTCTCTTCCTCTCTCCTCAGTCCTCTCCTCAGCCTCTCTCCTCATCCTCTCTCTGTCCTCTCCTCATACTATCCTCTGTCATCTCCTCATCCTCTCTCCTCATCCTCTCTCCTCAGTCCTCTCCTCATTCTCTCCTCTGTCCTCAGTCCTCTCTCCTCAGTCCTCTCCTCATCCTCTCTCCTCTGTCCTCTCCTCATCCTATCTCCTCATTCTCTCTCAGTCCTCTCTCCTCATCCTCTCTCCTCAGTCCTCTCCTCATCTAATCTCCTCAATCCTTTCTCGTCATCCTCTCTCCTCATCCTCCCTCCTCATTCTCTCTCCTCAGTCTTCTCCTCATCCTCTCTCCTCAGTCCTCTCCTCAGCCTCTCTCCTCAGCCTCTCTGCCCCTCTCTTGAGGAGGTTCCAAGGGGAGACTTCCTCTCCTCGGTGCCAGCAGTAGACCAGGTGGTGCCAGCTGCAGACAGGGTGAGTCCATCCTAGCGTGGGAAAGTGCCCACCTATCTGCCCCGCTG
>NW_025533853.1:52500-67500 GCF_020615455.1 Coregonus clupeaformis
TCCAAGAATCTCAGTCCATTCACGAGTCGGATCGATCACTCTCTCACGTGCAGTTTGGCGCAAAGCAGAAGTGAATTCATTCGAGTTTTTTTTTACAGATTGGGTAGGCTACTTTGTTGTGAGTTTTTCCCCCCCAAGTCATTTTCTTGCGTCAAAAGAGACAGCCTACAAGATCATTAGAACATAAACTACAAGATGGCACTTCAGAATAAAATCCTTCAACTGAGCTGCAGGAGTGTTTTGGGAGAAGTGCTCAATAAGAGTTTTGCCAGTAATTCACGCGCGCTGTACAAATCTGCGACCAGCGAGTCGCTCCGGATCTGCCCGACCCGAGAAGAGACATTCCCGGAGGGTGTGATCACACCGGGGGCCAGGGCGGAGGTGGTAGCTAAGGAGACCCGGATCAAGAGTCTGAAGGAGATGCCGGGACCAAGCGCCATCAGCAACCTGATCGAGTTCTTTTACCGGGACGGTTTCAGCAGAATCCACGAAATCCAGGTAGGCTACTGGGTGTTTTTGCAACTATGGGCGCTTTTGGCATTTTTTTTTTTGTGGCATTTTCTTAGTTTCATTTTGTCAGGAACCATAAACTGGTATTGGCTGGGACCATTTTATTCGACAAACTGATTTTACTCGTTTTCCCACTTACTGCAGATGTCATTACAATCACATCAAACATTTGGGTTTAAAACTGAATGACACAATGGGTTTCGGGATTATTGTGTTTATCTGTCTATAGTATTTGTAACTACCACATTTAGAAATAATTATTTTAATCCATAAATATGGGCCTGCGCTGGCTAAACTTGTATATCTGCATAAAGGCTACTATCAAAAAATGCAATTTCTTGTTGAAATTGTTATATATTTAGAATTTTTACAGTAGTTATATTGGGGAAAAGTAAGTGCTTTACACTTGGCGTGGACAGAAATGTGATATGTAATGTGTAGCCTGCATATATTTTTTTATTTAGACATCTGTGTAGATTGTGTGGGTAATGACAGGGTAATGGGAAATTGCATTCATCATCCAGGCTCTGTCGTAGCCGGCTGCGACCGGGAGACCCATGGGGCGGCGCATAATTGGCTCTGCGTCGTCCAGGGTAGGGGAGGGAATGGCCGGCAGGGATGTAGCTCAGTTGGTAGAGCATGGCGTTTGCAACGCCAGGGTTGTGGGTTCGATTCCCACGTGGTGCCAGTATGAAAAATAAAAGTATGTATGCACTCACTAACTGTGAGTAAGTCGCTCTGGATAAGAGCGTCTGCTAAATGACTAAAATGTAAAATGATTGTTAAAAATAAGTGGGTGGAAATGGATATCAACAATATCATTGATTGCTATATAGACAGTAAAATGTCATTTATTGAGCAGGGGGTATACCCACTTTATACCAAAGATATACAAAAAGTACTTTCTGATGGTAATAACCTGTAAATCATCATGACATTGTTTTGTTGAATGACAATTTGCTAAAAAAAAATCTGCCTGGACTCGGGGGTAGATGTCAAATAGAAAACATTCGTATGGTTTGTTAAGAATTTCAATTGGTACAAAATTTAAGAATTCGCAAAACGTATGATAAGTTACGAATTCCAATTTGTACCAAACTCATGGGCGGCGCACAATTGGCCCAGCGTCATCCAGGGTAGGGGAGGGAATGGCCGGCAGGGATGTAGCTCAGTTGGTAGAGCATGGCGTTTGCAACGTCAGGGTTGTGGGTTCGATTCCCACGGGGGGCCAGTATAAAAAAATATATATATATATATGTATTCACTAACTGTAAGTCGCTCTGGATAAGAGCGTCTGCTAAATGACTAAAATGTAAATGTAACATGTTTGTTATGGCTAACGTTAGCTAGGTGGCTAACGTTAGCTAAGTTAGGTTAAGCTTAGGGGAAGGGTTAGCTAAACATGCAAAGTAGCTCAAAAGTAGTAAGCAGTCTCTAAAAAGCTGTCCATGATGAGATCAGAACACGCAACCTTTGGGTTTGCGAGACGTTCGCGTTATAGGGCCCACCCATCCATATGTGTATTTTACTGCTCAAAACATTCGGTGTGCTTTTGAGTAACTGGGTGCATGAGTAGACCGACTGCTGCTGGAGTCCAGACAGGCAACTCTAGCTGAGGACACACTGACTAGTGTAGTATTAATGACCCTTTCCCCCCGTTGCATAAGCAACACTCCTTCCTCCTTGTCCCGCCGGGTTCACCTGAGGTTTCCCTGTCTGTCTAAACCTGAAGGAAAACCTCAGGAAATAATAATAAGCCATTTAGCAGACGCTTTTATCCAAAGCGACTTACAGTCATGTGTGCATACACTTTTACGTTATGGGTGGTCCCGGGGAATCGAACCCACTACCCTGGCGTTACAAGCGCCGTGCTCTACCAATTGAGCTACAAATCAGCTACTATGACTCACTATTGAAGAAGCCAGCACATTATTACCCGGTAGTCAATAGGGAAAACGTGTCTTCTTGTATAGCTGTAGACTACACTGTGACCGCACATTTGTTTTTTTCTGTCGAGTATAATTCATGTACTTCAGTTCAGTCTACTGAAGAAGAAGCCGGCTACCTGGGCAATAACACAACATGGCTGCTGTAGGCATACAGGTTGACAGTGCGCATAGTTTTGGTGAAAAGAGACTTTCTTTAGAGTGCTCGCCGTGTGCTGAATGAATCAAATTGTGAGTGAATGGAAAATGCCCATAGTACGTAATACAACTGCCTTCAACATGAGAACAGTTGTTTTTCGGGCACCTCCTTTGGGGGGCATTTGTGCTTGAGCTTGAGGACAAAGATGTGCGTCTCAGTGCCCCTCCCCCTCGCTCAAGTCTCTGATGATCTGAAGAACATTTGAATAGCCAATCAGAAGTACTGTGGGGAGGCGTTGCATAACCATCACCCATGTTAGGGTAAGGGACAGGGTTAGGGAAATGGTGTCAGGAAAAGAGTCACATTTTACATCTATTGTTCCGCACAGAGATAGAGAGATAGAGAGAGAGACAGAGAACATAGAGTGAAATATTAGTTTAGTGTGACTGTGACTATTTCTGAATGTAGCCTAATATCAACTGCCTGTCTATATCTTCATAGCCTGGTCCCAGATCTCTTTGTGCTGTATAGCCAAATTCCTGTTTCCAAACTCTGTGAGATAGAGAGATAGGGATGAGGTTTAGTTTAGTGACTCTAGATCAAAACAAAGGCATCACATTCTATAGGCTTGAACCCCCAAAACAGCAACCCCAGACAGTGTCCACAGAAACCCCAGACAGTGTTCACAGAAACCCCAGACAGTGTTCATAGAAACCCCAGACAGTGTTCACAGCAACCCCAGACAGTGTCCACAGAAACCCCAGACAGTGTTCACAGAAACCCCAGACAGTGTTCATAGAAACCCCAGACAGTGTTCACAGCAACCCCAGAGAGTGTTCACAGCAACCCCAGACAGTGTGTTATAGACAGTGTTCACAGCAACCCCAGACAGTGTGTTATAGACAGTGTTCACAGCAACCCCAGACAGTGTTGACAGCAACCCCAGACGGTGTTCACAGCAACCCCAGACAGTGTTCACAGCAACCCCAGACAGTGTGTTATAGACAGTGTTCACAGCAACCCCAGACAGTGTTGACAGCAACCCCAGACAGTGTTCACAGCAACCCCAGACAGTGTTCACAGCAACCCCAGACAGTGTTCACAGCAACCCCAGACAGTGTTCACAGCAACCCTAGACAGTGTTCACAGAAACCCCAGACAGTGTTCACAGCAACCCCAGACAGTGTGTTATAGACAGTGTTCACAGCAACCCCAGACAGTGTTCACAGCAACCCCAGACAGTGTTCACAGCAACCCCAGACAGTGTTCACAGCAACCCCAGACAGTGTTCACAGCAACCCCAGACAGTGTTGACAGCAACCCCAGACAGTGTTCACAGCAACCCCAGAGAGTGTTCACAGCAACCCCAGACAGTGTGTTATAGACAGTGTTCACAGCAACCCCAGACAGTGTGTTATAGACAGTGTTCACAGCAACCCCTGACAGTGTTGACAGCAACCCCAGACGGTGTTCACAGCAACCCCAGACAGTGTTCACAGCAACCCCAGACAGTGTGTTATAGACAGTGTTCACAGCAACCCCAGACAGTGTTGACAGCAACCCCAGACAGTGTTCACAGCAACCCCAGACAGTGTTCACAGCAACCCCAGACAGTGTTCACAGCAACCCCAGACAGTGTTCACAGCAACCCCAGACAGTGTGTTATAGACAGTGTTCACAGCAACCCCAGACAGTGTTGACAGCAACCCCAGACAGTGTGTTATAGACAGTGTTCACAGCAACCCCAGACAGTGTTCACAGCAACCCCAGACAGTGTTCACAGCAACCCCAGACAGTGTGTTATAGACAGTGTTCACAGCAACCCCAGACAGTGTTGACAGCAACCCCAGACAGTGTTCACAGCAACCCCAGACAGTGTTCACAGCAACCCCAGACAGTGTTCACAGCAACCCCAGACAGTGTTCACAGCAACCCTAGACAGTGTTCACAGAAACCCCAGACAGTGTTCACAGCAACCCCAGACAGTGTGTTATAGACAGTGTTCACAGCAACCCCAGACAGTGTTCACAGCAACCCCAGACAGTGTTCACAGCAACCCCAGACAGTGTTCACAGCAACCCCAGACAGTGTTCACAGCAACCCTAGACAGTGTTCACAGCAACCCTAGACAGTGTTCACAGCAACCCCAGACAGTGTTCACAGCAACCCCAGACAGTGTTCACAGCAACCCTAGACGGTGTGTTTCTTCCTCCTCTTGGACACAGAGAATGAAAACAAGACTGCATGCAGAGACAGAGAGGTGTTGAATTACATATTATTTTCCAGAGAGAGAATTTGACTAATTACATTACATAGTAATAATAATATATGTATTGTTTATTATAAACACCAGATGGGTCTCAGTGTCTCCTCCAGTAATATAAAGGTTCCTCTCCCCCCCTCTCTCTCTCTCTCTCTCTCTCTCTCTCTCTCTCTGTCTCTCTCTCTCTCTCTCTATCCCTCTCTCTCTCTCTCTCTCTCTCTCTCTCTCGTCTCTCTCTCTCTCTCTCTCTCTCTCTCTCTCTCTCTCTCTCTCTCTCTCTCTCTCTCTCTCTCTCTCTCTCTCTCTCTCTGTCTCTCTGTCTCTCTGTCTCTCTCTCTCTCTCTCTATCCCTCTCTCTCTCTCTCTCTCTCTCTCGCTCTCTCTCTCTCTCTCTCTCTCTCTCTCTCTCTCCCCTCTCTCCCCCTCCAGATGGAACACTCTCAGAAGTATGGGAAGATCTTTAAGTCTCGTTTCGGCCCCCAACTGGTTGTGTCTATCGCAGGGCGGGATCTGGTGGCCGAGGTGCTGAGGATGGAGGGTGTGGCCCCGCAGAGAGGCAACATGGAGTCCTGGAAGGAGTACCGAGACTTGAGGGGCCGATCTACCGGACTTATCTCAGCGTGAGTCTGACCTCTGAACTACGACCTGTGACATCATGGGACGCAACATTTTATACCCCTGAAAGGAGGGAAAGATAGAAATGATTCACGCGGAGAAGTAGTATCGACTTCAGTTAGTTGTAATGAATCTTTTTCATAAAATCATCAACAATGTACATAGGTACAAAACAGAATGTTTCACAAGTGCCCAATATCTCTTTCTCAGAGTTCCATAGCTCGTACATATTGTTCAATTAACCAGTAATGTCTCAGTTGATTCTTATTTTTTGAGTCTATGAATTCATTGACAGAACCCTTTTTAACCTTTTTAAATGCATCACATATTCTTCGATTTATCATCACCGTAAAATATCCTTGTATTTATTTTATTTTTATTTTTTACATTTACATCATTTAGCAGACGCTCTTATCCAGAGCGACTTACAAATTATCTATTTATTACAGATCTATTCATTGTTATCCTTATATGAACAAGACCTCCTCCTCCGCCTTTCTCTCTGTAGGGAGGGTGAGGACTGGTTGAAGATGAAAACCTTGTTGTCTCTGACCTCCTCCTCTGCCTTTCTCTCTGTAGGGAGGGTGAGGACTGGTTGAAGATGAAAACCTTGTTGTCTCTGACCTCCTCCTCTGCCGTTCTCTCTGTAGGGAGGGTGAGGACTGGTTGAAGATGAAAACCTTGTTGTCTTTGACCTCCTCCTCTGCCTTTCTCTCTGTAGGGAGGGTGAGGACTGGTTGAAGATGAAAACCTTGTTGTCTCTGACCTCCTCCTCTGCCTTTCTCTCTGTAGGGAGGGTGAGGACTGGTTGAAGATGAAAACCTTGTTGTCTCTGACCTCCTCCGCCTTTCTCTCTGTAGGGAGGGTGAGGACTGGTTGAAGATGAAAACCTTGTTGTCTCTGACCTCCTCCTCTGCCTTTCTCTCTGTAGGGAGGGTGAGGACTGGTTGAAGATGAAAACCTTGTTGTCTCTGACCTCCTCCTCCGCCTTTCTCTCTGTAGGGAGGGTGAGGACTGGTTGAAGATGAAAACCTTGTTGTCTCTGACCTCCTCCTCTGCCTTTCTCTCTGTAGGGAGGGTGAGGACTGGTTGAAGATGAAAACCTTGTTGTCTCTGACCTCCTCCTCTGCCGTTCTCTCTGTAGGGAGGGTGAGGACTGGTTGAAGATGAAAACCTTGTTGTCTCTGACCTCCTCCTCTGCCTTTCTCTCTGTAGGGAGGGTGAGGACTGGTTGAAGATGAAAACCTTGTTGTCTCTGACCTCCTCCTCCTCTGCCTTTCTCTCTGTAGGGAGGGTGAGGACTGGTTGAAGATGAAAACCTTGTTGTCTCTGACCTCCTCCTCTGCCTTTCTCTCTGTAGGGAGGGTGAGGACTGGTTGAAGATGAAAACCTTGTTGTCTCTGACCTCCTCCTCCTCTGCCTTTCTCTCTGTAGGGAGGGTGAGGACTGGTTGAAGATGAAAACCTTGTTGTCTCTGACCTCCTCCTCTGCCTTTCTCTCTGTAGGGAGGGTGAGGACTGGTTGAAGATGAAAACCTTGTTGTCTCTGACCTCCTCCTCCGCCTTTCTCTCTGTAGGGAGGGTGAGGACTGGTTGAAGATGAAAACCTTGTTGTCTCTGACCTCCTCCTCCGCCTTTCTCTCTGTAGGGAGGGTGAGGACTGGTTGAAGATGCGTAGCGTCCTCCGCCAGCTGATCATGAGACCGAAGGACGTGGCTCAGTTCTCTGACGATGTGAACGCTGTGGTGGGTGACCTGGTGAAGAGAGTGGATACGCTGAGGAGCCAGCAGACAGACGGACTCACCGTACTGAATATTAACGATCTGTTCTTCAAATACGCAATGGAAGGTGGGTAGTGGGTACAGGGAGGGTGGGTAGTGGGTACAGGGAGGGTGGGTAGTGGGTACAGGGAGGATGGGTAGTGGGTACAGGGAGGATGGGTAGTGGGAGGATGGGTAGTGGGAGGATGGGTAGTGGGAGGATGGGTAGTGGGAGGGGTGGGTAGTGGGAGGATGGGTAGTGGGAGGATGGGTAGTGGGAGGATGGGTAGTGGGTACAGGGAGGATGGGTAGTGGGTACAGGGAGGATGGGTAGTGGGAGGATGGGTAGTGGGAGGGTGGGTAGTGGGAGGATGGGTAGTGGGAGGGTGGGTAGTGGGAGGATGGGTAGTGGGAGGATGGGTAGTGGGAGGATGGGTAGTGGGAGGGTGGGTAGTGGGTACAGGGAGGATGGGTAGTGGGTACAGGGAGGATGGGTAGTGGGTACAGGGAGGATGGGTAGTGGGTACAGGGAGGGTGGGTAGTGGGAGGATGGGTAGTGGGTACAGGGAGGGTGGGTAGTGGGAGGATGGGTAGTGGGTACAGGGAGGATGGGTAGTGGGAGGATGGGTAGTGGGTACAGGGAGGATGGGTAGTGGGTACAGGGAGGATGGGTAGTGGGAGGATGGGTAGTGGGTACAGGGAGGATGGGTAGTGGGAGGATGGGTAGTGGGAGGATGGGTAGTGGGAGGATGGGTAGTGGGAGGATGGGTAGTGGGAGGATGGGTAGTGGGAGGATGGGTAGTGGGTACAGGGAGGATGGGTAGTGGGTACAGGGAGGATGGGTAGTGGGAGGATGGGTAGTGGGAGGATGGGTAGTGGGAGGGTGGGTAGTGGGAGGATGGGTAGTGGGAGGGTGGGTAGTGGGAGGATGGGTAGTGGGAGGATGGGTAGTGGGAGGATGGGTAGTGGGTACAGGGAGGATGGGTAGTGGGAGGATGGGTAGTGGGTACAGGGAGGATGGGTAGTGGGTACAGGGAGGGTGGGTAGTGGGAGGATGGGTAGTGGGTACAGGGAGGGTGGGTAGTGGGAGGATGGGTAGTGGGTACAGGGAGGATGGGTAGTGGGAGGATGGGTAGTGGGTACAGGGAGGATGGGTAGTGGGAGGATGGGTAGTGGGTACAGGGAGGATGGGTAGTGGGAGGATGGGTAGTGGGAGGGTGGGTAGTGGGAGGATGGGTAGTGGGTACAGGGAGGATGGGTAGTGGGAGGATGGGTAGTGGGTACAGGGAGGATGGGTAGTGGGAGGATGGGTAGTGGGAGGATGGGTAGTGGGAGGATGGGTAGTGGGAGGATGGGTAGTGGGAGGATGGGTAGTGGGAGGGTGGGTAGTGGGAGGATGGGTAGTGGGAGGATGGGTAGTGGGAGGATGGGTACAGGGAGGATGGGTAGTGGGAGGATGGGTAGTGGGTACAGGGAGGATGGGTAGTGGGAGGATGGGTAGTGGGAGGATGGGTAGTGGGTACAGGGAGGATGGGTAGTGGGAGGATGGGTAGTGGGAGGATGGGTAGTGGGAGGATGGGTAGTGGGAGGATGGGTAGTGGGTACAGGGAGGGTGGGTAGTGGGAGGATGGGTAGTGGGTACAGGGAGGATGGGTAGTGGGAGGATGGGTAGTGGGAGGATGGGTAGTGGGTACAGGGAGGATGGGTAGTGGGAGGATGGGTAGTGGGAGGATGGGTAGTGGGTACAGGGAGGATGGGTAGTGGGAGGATGGGTAGTGGGAGGATGGGTAGTGGGTACAGGGAGGATGGGTAGTGGGTACAGGGAGGATGGGTAGTGGGAGGATGGGTAGTGGGAGGATGGGTAGTGGGTACAGGGAGGATGGGTAGTGGGAGGATGGGTAGTGGGAGGATGGGTAGTGGGTACAGGGAGGATGGGTAGTGGGTACAGGGAGGATGGGTAGTGGGTACAGGGACGATGGGTAGTGGGTACGGGAGGATGGGTAGTGGGTACAGGGAGGATGGGTAGTGGGTACAGGGACGATGGGTAGTGGGTACGGGGAGGATGGGTAGTGGGTACAGGGAGGATGGGTAGTGGGTACAGGGAGGATGGGTAGTGGGTACAGGGAGGATGGGTAGTGGGTACAGGGAGGATGGGTAGTGGGTACAGGGAGGATGGGTAGTGGGAGGATGGGTAGTGGGAGGATGGGTAGTGGGTACGGGGAGGATGGGTAGTGGGTACAGGGAGGATGGGTAGTGGGTACAGGGAGGATGGGTAGTGGGTACAGGGAGGATGGGTAGTGGGTACAGGGAGGATGGGTAGTGGGAGGATGGGTACAGGGAGGGTGGGTAGTGGGAGGATGGGTAGTGGGTACAGGGAGGATGGGTAGTGGGTACAGGGACGATGGGTAGTGGGTACGGGTGTGGCAGCCATCATTTCCAATTGCTAAGCTAATAAATCCCAACTTTCTCGTGATCTTGATCTTCCTCCTCTTCCAGGTATGGCGGCCATCTTGTACGAGGACCGTCTGGGCTGCTTGGAGAATGAGATTCCTCAGAAGAGCCAGGACTACATCGCAGCCCTGCACCTGATGTTTAGTTCCTTTAAGATGACCATGTACGCTGGAGCCATCCCCAAGTGGCTCAGAACCATCATCCCCAGACCCTGGGAGGAGTTCTGCAGCTCCTGGGACGGACTGTTCAGTTTCAGTAAGTTTCGGGTGACGCTGCATTCCCATGGTGATTTACCCCGGTGTTTTGACCAACAACAACAACAACAACAACAAAAAGGCCTCAGGCTCTTGTGTTTCTGTAACTCGTCGGACAGACTCTTTTAGTTTCAGTGAGTGTTGTCACTGTGAAGTTGCCTCTAGACCAGGGGGTTTTTCCCCAAACTCGGTCCTAGGGGACCCCAAGAGGTGCACATTTAGTTTTTGCCCTAGCACTACACGGCTGATTCAAATAATCAACTCATCAAGTTTTTTGATTATTTGAATAAAACTGTGTAGTGCTAGTGGAGAAAAACCAAACGTGCACCCCTTGGGGTCCCCTAGGACCAAGTTTGGGAAATGCTGGTCTGTACTCTGATCTTGGGTCCGTTTTGCATTTTCCCCCACTAACGGTTTAAGGTTAGGATTGGGAGAGGAGAAGCTGGTCCTAGATCTTTACCTATGGGAAACGTTACCCTGGAACAGGAGGACTACCGGTTTCTAGGCTTGCACAATTCCCATAAACCTTCCCAAAGTTCCCAGGTCATTCGGAAATCCTGATTTGGAGGAGTGCTGGAATTAGTATACACAGGAAGGGAATCCACCTGCTTTATGAAGGTTTCTGTAATTGTGCAAACCCCCTAGCTGTTTAACACTACTGAGCTAGGCCTTGTCTATACACTGCTATAGTTACTGGACCTGTGCCGAAAAAGGACCGGGTCAAAAGAAAAACAGTTCAGGTCAACATCACAGCATGTGAAAAGGAATAGAGAGAGAGAGGTTGAACAGGGTTGGGAGTGAACGTGGCTCTTTATGTAAAGAGATGGCCTCTCTCTCTCTCCAGACCAGCTGGAAGCTGATGTAATGCCGGATCCAGTTACATGGGGACTGGAGGGGGGGCAGACAGACAGACCCATGTTACGTTCAAAAACTGAAACAGACATGTAGTGCAATCCCATCACTAGGTGTCAAATGTGTTGATGTCTGCAGCAAAAGTCATTGAAGTGTAAGGACTATTAAAATATATATATATTAAACTAAGACCCTTGCCTTTCGTGAACTAAACGCTAGTCTTGTCCTTCTATCTCGGACTGCTGATAGCTACTTCATTGAGGAAAAATGTCTCACCTACGCTCTTAGAAAAAAAGGTGGCATCTAGAACCTCAAATGGTTCTTCATCCCTCCCCATAGGAGAACCCTTTGTAGAACCATTTACATTTAAGTCATTTAGCAGACGCTCTTATCCAGAGCGACTTACAGTTAGTGAGTGCATACAACATTTTTTATTTATTTTTTCATACTGGCCCCCCGTGGGAATCGAACCCACAACCCTGGCGTTGCAAACGCCATGCTCTACCAACTGAGCTACATCCCTTCCGGCCATTCCCTCCCCTACCCTGGACGACGCTGGGCCAATTGCGCAACGTCTCCCGGTCGCGGCCGGCTACGACAGAGCCTGGATTCGAACCAGGATCTCTAGTGGCACAGCTAGCACTGCGAAGCGGTGCCTTAGACCACTGCGCCATTTTGGTTCCAGGTAGAACCCATTTGGGTTCCACGTTGGACCCTTTCCACAGAGAGTTCTACCTGGAACAAAAAAGGGTTCTCCTATAGGGACAGCCGAAGAACCCTTTTGAAACCCTTTTTTTTCTAAGAGTGTATCAATCTTAGATGAATGTACTAACTGTAAGTGTCTCTGGATAAGAGTGTCTGCTAAATGACTAGAATGTGAATGAATGCATGTAACCCTATACTGCTGTTGTGTTCCTTAAATGTCCACGTTATGTTACCATAACCCTCTCAACCATCCTATCCTCTCCTTCCCCCAGGCCAGATCCATGTAGATAAGCGTCTGGGGGAGATCCAGGATCTGGTGTCCCGAGGAGAGGAGGTGAAGGGGGGGCTTTTGACTCACATGCTGGTGACCAGAGAGATGAACCTGGAGGAGATCTACGCTAACATGACTGAGATGTTGCTGGCTGGGGTGGACACGGTGAGCAGGAGGGGAGAGGGTGATGTTGCTGGCTGGGGTGGACACGGTGAGCAGGAGGGGAGAGGGTGATGTTGCTGGCTGGGGTGGACACTGTGAGCAGGAGGGGAGAGGGTGATGTTGCTGGCTGGGGTGGACACGGTGAGCAGGAGGGGAGAGGGTGATGTTGCTGGCTGGGGTGGACATGGTGAGCAGGAGGGGAGAGGGTGATGTTGCTGGCTGGGGTGGACACGGTGAGCAGGAGGGGAGAGGGTGATGTTGCTGGCTGGGGTGGACACGGTGAGCAGGAAGGGAGAGGGTGATGTTGCTGGCTGGGGTGGACACGGTGAGCAGTAGGGGAGAGGGTGATGTTGCTGGCTGGGGTGGACACGGTGAGCAGGAGGGGAGAGGGTGATGTTGCTGGTGGGGTGGACACGGTGAGCAGGAGGGGAGAGGGTGATGTTGCTGGTGGGGTGGACACGGTGAGCAGTAGGGGTGGAGGAGGGGAGAGGGTAATGTTGCTGGTGGGGTGGACACGGTGAGCAGGAGGGGAGAGGGTGATGTTGCTGGCTGGGGTGGACACGGTGAGCAGTAGGGGAGAGAGTGATGTTGCTGGTGGGGTGGACATGGTGAGCAGGAGGGGTGGAGGAGGGGAGAGGGTGATGTTGCTGGTGGGGTGGACACGGTGAGCAGGAGGGGAGAGAGTGATGTTGCTGGTGGGGTGGACACGGTGAGCAGGAGGGGAGAGAGTGATGTTGCTGGTGGGGTGGACACGGTGAGCAGGAGGGGAGAGAGTGATGTTGCTGGTGGGGTGGACATGGTGAGCAGGAGGGGAGAGGGTGATGTTGCTGGTGGGGTGGACACGGTGAGCAGGAGGGGTGGAGGAGGGGAGAGGGTGATGTTGCTGGCTGGGGTGGACACGGTGAGCAGGAGGGGAGAGGGTGATGTTGCTGGTGGGGTGGACACGGTGAGCAGGAGGGGTGGAGGAGGGGAGAGGGTGATGTTGCTGGTGGGGTGGACACGGTGAGCAGGAGGGGAGAGGGTGATGTTGCTGGCTGGGGTGGACACGGTGAGCAGGAGGGGAGAGGGTGATGTTGCTGGCTGGGGTGGACACGGTGAGCAGGAGGGGAGAGAGTGATGTTGCTGGTGGGGTGGACACGGTGAGCAGGAGGGGAGAGAGTGATGTTGCTGGTGGGGTGGACATGGTGAGCAGGAGGGGAGAGGGTGATGTTGCTGGTGGGGTGGACACGGTGAGCAGGAGGGGTGGAGGAGGGGAGAGGGTGATGTTGCTGGCTGGGGTGGACACGGTGAGCAGGAGGGGTGGAGGAGGGGAGAGGGTGATGTTGCTGGTGGGGTGGACACGGTGAGCAGGAGGGGTGGAGGAGGGGAGAGGGTGATGTTGCTGGTGGGGTGGACACGGTGAGCAGGAGGGGAGAGGGTGATGTTGCTGGCTGGGGTGGACACGGTGAGCAGGAGGGGAGAGGGTGATGTTGCTGGTGGGGTGGACACGGTGAGCAGGAGGGGAGAGAGTGATGTTGCTGGTGGGGTGGACACGGTGAGCAGGAGGGGTGGAGGAGGGGAGAGGGTGATGTTGCTGGTGGGGTGGACACGGTGAGCAGTAGGGGTGGAGGAGGGGAGAGGGTGATGTTGCTGGTGGGGTGGACACGGTGAGCAGGAGGGGTGGAGGAGGGGAGAGGGTGATGTTGCTGGTGGGGTGGACACGGTGAGCAGGAGGGGAGAGAGTGATGTTGCTGGTGGGGTGGACACGGTGAGCAGGAGGGGTGGAGGAGGGGAGAGGGTGATGTTGCTGGTGGGGTGGACACGGTGAGCAGGAGGGGAGAGGGTGATGTTGCTGGTGGGGGTGGACACGGTGAGCAGGAGGGGTGGAGGAGGGGAGAGGGTGATGTTGCTGGTGGGGTGGACACGGTGAGCAGTAGGGGAGAGGGTGATGTTGCTGGCTGGGGTGGACATGGTGAGCAGGAGGGGAGAGGGTGATGTTGCTGGTGGGGTGGACACGGTGAGCAGTAGGGGTGGAGGAGGGAGAGGGTGATGTTGCTGGCTGGGGTGGACACGGTGAGCAGTAGGGGAGAGGGTGATGTTGCTGGCTGGGGTGGACACGGTGAGCAGGAGGGGTGGAGGAGGGGAGAGGGTGATGTTGCTGGCTGGGGTGGACACGGTGAGCAGTAGGGGAGAGGGTGATGTTGCTGGCTGGGGTGGACACGGTGAGCAGGGGGGGAGAGGGTGATGTTGCTGGCTGGGGTGGACACGGTGAGCAGTAGGGGAGAGGGTGATGTTGCTGGCTGGGGTGGACACGGTGAGCAGTAGGGGTGGAGGAGGGGAGAGGGTGATGTTGCTGGCTGGGGTGGACACGGTGAGCAGTAGGGGAGAGGGTGATGTTGCTGGCTGGGGTGGACACGGTGAGCAGGAGGGGTGGAGGAGGGGAGAGGGTGATGTTGCTGGTGGGGTGGACACGGTGAGCAGTAGGGGAGAGGGTGATGTTGCTGGCTGGGGTGGACACGGTGAGCAGTAGGGGAGAGGGTGATGTTGCTGGCTGGGGTGGACACGGTGAGCAGGAGGGGAGAGGGAGTCTCTGTTTTAGCAGCTCGTCCCCTCCTGTAAAGTTATCCCAGCGTCAGGTCAGGCCATTGAACCAGGGGGGTGACACACTACCCCGTAACCCAGCAACAACGTTTCTGTCACGCCTGTTTTTTTTGTTTCCCCCCAATTCTGTTGGTTGGAGCCTCACAGGGGGTGTTTTTGTCTTGGACCCCACCAGACCTCCCAGTGTGTATGGGAACAGTGTGTGTAGCCGACCAGGGTATGTGTTGTGGGATGTCAGATTAATGTGACGTGTTAATGAAAGGGGGCCGGGGGGAGGGGGGGGGATTTGAACTTGTTGCTGCGGTCACATCTTGGCAGGGGGTTGGGTTAGCAGACTGCCTCTGTCCAGCCTCTACCGTGCTCCTCTCTGCTCCTCCTAGCTGTAACAGTGTGCTATGCTCTGGGAGGAGGAGGAGGAGGAGGAGGTGGAGGAGGAGGAGGAGGAGGGTTAATTCCCCCTGGTTGCCAGGGTGTTGCCAGCTGAGGAAACCAA